>NC_087178.1:19719750-19772250 GCF_035594125.1 Scylla paramamosain
GAAAACTGAATAAAAATATATGACAACACACACACACACACACACACACACACACACACACACACACACACACACACACAGTAAAAACGATTAAAGGGAATAAAGAAAAGGAAAAGAACAGGCACTTGTGGAACGAGGAAAATTCTGAAACACGACCTAAGAGGGTGTGAATAAAAATGGGGGGGAAAAAAAAAGTCCCTGGAAAATAAATAACGGAAATATTCAAAGGGGAAAATTATGAAAAAAAGGAAGACTGGCTGAGGAGGAATGAGTGACGGTGTTGGTGTGGCGGGAAGGGATCGCCCACCCCTGCATCTTATGGTTATTTTTTTTGTGAAATACTGGAAGAAAAGAAGAGGAGAGCACGTATAATTATACCTTGCGAGACCTTCGTGAAGAAAAACAAAATTTTACACGCCAACTGGTTTTCAAATTTAATTAAAGGTGTAATAAGACTCATATAAGCTGGAAAAAGAGAGGAAAAGAAGAGAAAAAGAAAAAGAAAATATCAAGAGCGACAGAAAGAAGGAAAGAGAAAGAAAGAGAGACAGAAGAGAAAAAGAAAGAAAGAAAGAAAGAAAGAAGATAGAAAGACAGAAAGAAAGAAAGACAGAAAGAAAGATGGAAAAAAAAACTAATGATTAAGTGTAAGTAGAAGGATGAGAAAAAAAGGAAAAGAAAAGTAAGTTGGAGAAAGAAAGAGAGAAAGAAGCGAAAAAAATAAAAGCTTAGGAAGAAGGAGAAGGAGAAAAGGAGAAAGAAAAACAAGTTGAAGAACACGAACAAAGGTACAGAAGCAGGACGGCAGAAGAGGAAAAGAGGGAGGGAGAGGAAAGGAACATAATGCATTTTCACTTAGCCT
Source organism: Scylla paramamosain (assembly GCF_035594125.1). NCBI lineage: Eukaryota > Metazoa > Arthropoda > Malacostraca > Decapoda > Portunidae > Scylla > Scylla paramamosain. The sequence goes on from NC_087178.1 coordinate 19,720,613, forward strand.
CGTGGAAAGTAAAATTCTTGGGAGATGAAACGAGTAAGCTTGGAATATAAATTCATCCCTGCCTCATGTCTGGTGTGCCGGTCCTGTCACACCGCGGCTCCCTTGACAGGCAGCTGCTGCGAAAGGAGGGAGTTTGAAGTGGCTGAGGGAGGCAGCTAAAGAGGAAAGAACCAAAAGCTAATCTAGACGTGGGCTGTTGCTATCAGATTGAGACGGCGTTCTCTACGTCTTAAGGTTCCAGATTTTCTCCCTTTCCTTCTTGTCTCTCCCAGAGGGGAAACAAGAAGTAAGCTTTAGCTAAGAATTCTCCCCGCTCTTGTTTATCTTTGAACCTCTCGCCTCTGGTAGACATTTATGAGTTTCTTGATTAGTGTTTTAAAAACTTCTGAGGGTTCTGTAGAAGTGAAGACTGATATTGTATGTGCAGGTGTTTGGTGATGTGGCGTGGAATCCAGATCAGTACCACTTGTATGTTGGTCATGGAGGTAAGTCGATGTAGTCCCTTCCATGTTAGTTGTGGATTGCGTTAACCGTTACGTGCGATTAAGGCTAATGTGCCACTGCACTCACAATATTAAGTTAATATCCAATAAGCCATTAAGCTGTGGATTGACCAAACCAATGTAATATCTATCATCAACCATTGGGTGTCAGCTTTATTCCTTTTGTTAAAATAATATATATATATATTTTTTAAGCAATTTGTCTTCCAATGGTTGGCTCGCCAAGAGAGATGAGGGACCCGACTAGCTTGGAGGCAATACTCGACCCGGGAACCACAGGGTCCAGGCCGCTTTACTTTAGAGAACTGAGGCTAAGCGAATCGAACAGGGAAAAAGAGATTCCTCCAGTCTTTTCCCGGCATAGCACACACACACACACACACACACACACACACACACACACACACGTATGAAACAAGATTAATGAAAGTTTATTTCTCATGGTTGTCCTTGAACCTGCGGCTTCGTGATGTCTACTGAAACTTCATCACTGTTCACCCGAGATGTTTCACTGACACCTCAATCAGCAGCTGCCACGAGCGTTAACACACACACACACACACACACACACACCGAAACGCGGACTCAACAACCTGAACAAACAAGACAGAGTTCCTGAAGGGGAGTTACTTAATGAAGTGATCCCTTTATTAGTCGATTACACGGTCTTCACATCTGGCCATCCTTAATGCACATCAGCAGCGAGGCAGGGAAGGGATGGCGCGGGGCTGAGCTGAGGGAAAGACTGACGCGGACAGGAACGATCTGGGGATGGTGAGCACAGGGATAGACGTGCTGGCGAAGTGAAGAGCGTTGTCCTGACACACACACACACACACACACAATCGATACATTTAACAGAACAACAGCGCACAGAAACTTTGGCCATTCAACAGGTCTATAACGCCGCCTATACAAATTGTTCTCCCCGGTCCAATAGAAGTATAACAGCGTCCACACTGTCGGCCCTTCAGTAGGCCTAACTGAAGCGACGCGCACAACTCACATCCCTTTCAACCTTATTGGAGGAAAAGCAGGATATCCAGAACACGTAATTGTAATTAATGTTTCATAATCGAGACAGGTTTTGTCCCAGCGAATAGATTCACTTTGCTGGGATAAAGACAATTTTTCTTTAATCCTCTACTGAACTATCGTGTAATTAGAGGACTGAGTATCTCTGTAGATAAAACATGTGTATTCTCCAACAATCCTAATTCAGTTCTAATTCAGCCTTCTTTCATATGAACATAAGAAAACAAACATACAGATATCCACTTCTCATCTCTATCCATGAATTTATATAATCTTCATTTAAAAAGCTTCATATGACTCTGCTCTAAGAACTTGCGTATTAAGCTTATCCCATTCATCTACAATTCTATTTGAGAAGTAATTTCTTCGTGTCTCTGTTTGGAAATCTAATTATTATGCATGAACCCGTTAATTTTAATTCTGCCATGATTACTAACCTCCAAACATCCTGCGTACGCCACACTCATCATCAGAACCGTAGAGTAAAATGGCCTGGTCAGTGGCTCAATGTTTAGTACTTTTGTCTCAATCTCGTACCATCTTCTACCGTTATTTTCCACGGTTACGGCTCTTCTAAACTTTCCAACTGCATGTCTTCTCACTGGCAAACTTTGGAATTCTCTTCCTGTTTGCTTGTCCCCTTACCTACAATCTGATCGAGACACTTCAGAAACTAAATTTGCCATCTCTCTCTCTCTCTCTCTCTCTCTCTCTCTCTCTCTCTCTCTCTCTCTCTCTCTCTCTTGGTTCTCTTCCTCTTTTTTATGGGATGGCATTGTGAGCGATTTTTCTTTTCTCTTTTTTTTTTACTGGCCAGTCTCCCTGACACGTAAAAAAGAAACATACTATTGTCTTTTTTTAAAGCATCCTTTATTATGCCTGTTGATGTAAAATTGAGTTGAGAAATGTAAATGCTGCTTCTTGTTTGTATAATTAAAAGTTATTTTCGTTAACATGATAAGATCAGAATAATTTTCAAAGGACATATTTTTCTGTGGAAATTTTCAAGTGGCAACTTTGCATGGATCCTGGTGGCCTTATGAAGTGTGCATCAGCGTGATGGAGCAGAAAGCGTGCTCACATTGCCTGGCGGGGCATTGTGCGCCTGAAGGAAATGATCAAGGTGATGATGAATGATCTGCACACACTATTCATCAGCACGGCGACCGCTCTCGGCTTCTGAGGTGAAAAAAAAGTAAGACCAGCGAAGGCGAATAAGGAAGCGTTGTCCAAAAAGCTAAGAAAAAAAAAAAAAAAAGTAATAAAGAAGGATGAAATGGCTGAAAGTTAATCAAGTTCAAATGTGTGTCGATCAACGAATGAAAATGTGAGAGCAGCAGTAATACTATACAAGCAGATTTACTTTTGTGGTGTCAGCATTTAGCCTTCAAGTCTAAGACGTCTTTACGTAACTCCCCTAAGGCCGCGTAGCTGAGTTATGAATGGGAACCTGGAGAAAAGAAGTCACCCTTCCGTATTCATTAATGCTCTAAGCGGTGCTCCAGATAGCGCGGGGCCTTGATGGGAGGAATGTGCCTCGTCAAAAAGAGTCCACGGATAATCTATATCGCTCCACCTTGCCTCTCTCCGCCCATCACTTCTTCCATTCCCGTTCATTCCCTTTTTATCCCCATTCTGTAAAATTCGCCGATATAAAGTCCTGAGCGTCAAATAAGCTGTGGGAACGAGGCGAGGCGGAGACAGATGGTGAACGGTAGCAGATTTTCTTCCTGACTTACTGAGACAACCATTGCGTCTCGGATTTGCTCTCCTTGTGCGTACCCGTGTCGGGGAGTGGAGTAGGCAGGTTTAATAAGAGTAGTAGCTGAGTTGTTCCACAAGTAGACCCGTAAACAAGATTGGATACACGATTGTTTCCTTTTTACACCTTCTGTTTGATGAAGCCCCCGGCAATAGGTAAACAAATCACGCTGTGTCAACTTACGGATGTGTTACAAAGACATGAAAGGCGTTTCTTCTCGGCGAGTTGAAATGCGAATGAAATCCGGATTTAATTTATCCGGACGTTCCCAATTAGAAGAATTTTTAGTGTTAGTAGAAAATATATACACGGAAATGTTAAAAAGTGCACTCAAAAATTTAGCCTTGAGAGTTGATGAATAGGGAATGCAACGAAAAAAAATAAATTCCTTTAACTTGCATTCCAAAAAAATAGTTTTTAACGTTTATGAAACCATGAAATAAGAATAAACATCATGACACTCTCTCTCTCTCTCTCTCTCTCTCTCTCTCTCCTCTCTCTCTCTCTCTCTCTCTCTCTCTCTCTCTCTCTCTCTCTCTCTCTCTCTCTCTCTCTCTCTCTCTCTCTCTCTTTATACCTAACGAAGAAAAGCCCCAGCGGCCAAACAAAAGAAAACAAGCATTTATACTCACAACACCCACCTGACCAGCACACACACACACACACACACACACACACACACACACACATACCAACATCACAATCATCACGACCACTACTAGTACCACCATCACCACCACCATCACCACCACCACCATCACCACCACCACCACCACCACCACTACCGTCAACACGAGCGAACAAACCGCACTTTATTAAAAGAAAACGAAGGAAACGAAGTAGGTGACCGGGGGGAGCACGCTTTTTCTACTAAGTCCTCGCAAGGATGAAACAGAATGGTTTATGGGGATGAGCCGCCTACCATTATCCTGAACGCCTTCCAACGGCTCAGAGCAGCACAATGGATTCACCCGAGAAATTGTTTGATCTCAGCGGCCGAGGATCCATACTAACCCCTTGAATACTGGAGGAGGTGGAGGGGTATAAGGAGCACGGAGAGAAATACAAGAAAGAGGAGCACGAGGACGAAGAGAACACAGAATAAGGCCGAGCGGGAGGAGAAAATGGAGAGGGTGAAAAGGAAGACAAGGAGGAAGAAGAGAAAAAACGTAAAAATGACCAAAATGTACAAGAAAGAAGATATGTACAAGAAACTAGGGTACGGGGAAGAGGAGACGAGAACGAGCTCGAGCATTAGAAGATGGAGAGGATGAAGAGGAGAACAAGGAGGAAGAAGAGAAAAACATCAATACGGATGAAAATATACAAGAAAGAAGATTAGGAGGACGAGAACAAAGAAGGTCAGGCCGGAAGAGAAAATAAAGAGGAGGACAGGGAAGACGAACGAAAGACTAAACCAGACAAATGATTTAATAAACGGTATTAGGAGAACGAAGAACATAAAACAAGGCCGAGTAATTAATTAAGAGAAGGAGAACAAGGAGGAAGAGGAAGAAAAAAGAAAAAAAAACATGAAAATAGCCAAGAAATACGAGAAGCAAGAAAAGGAGAATGAAGTGGATGAGAACTAGACTGAACTGAACAAGAAAATAGAAAAAAGAAAGGACGAAGAGAAGGAAAAATACAATATCTAAGGTACAAAAAAAAAAAAAACTAACGGGCACATGAACAATGTTATGTAATAGGTACGTAATAATGAAAGTGCGAGACCTGAGGTGCGAAAAAAAAACAAAAATAGAATCTAACAGGGACATGGAAAATTACAACGTTATGCAATAAGTGCGTAATAATGAGAGACACATTCTGTAACAAAAAACGTAGAGAAATTGAGTAAAGTATCTTATCATAATACAGAGAACGCAAAAAAGAAAAAAAGAAAAAGAAAGAAAAAGAATAGAAAATCCTTTAAAACGACGCCAACATAGAATAACAAATGGAACATCATAGTTTTTAGAAAAAATATGAATTGTTAAAAGAATTTCCCAGAAGAGCAATTAACTTTCTCCTCTTAAAAGGCAAAAGAACAAATAACAAACAATAATAAGAAAGAGAGAGAGAGAGAGAGAGAGAGAGAGAGAGAGAGAGAGAGAGAGAGAGAGAGAGAGAGAGAGAGAGAGAGAGAGAGAAGAGTGTGTGACGAGGTAGGGAAGATAGACTAGGGTAAGGAGGCTTGAAGGAGATAAGGGTGTCTAGAAAGAGAGCAAAAGAGAGAGCGAGATAATAAAAGGAAGGGACGGAAGGGAGGGAGGGAAGGGAGGGGCAAAGAATGGAGGGGAGCGAGGGAGAGAGAGAGATGGGAGAGCTGAAAAACTATGAAGGTAAGGGAGAAATAGCTGGAAGGGAGTATGGGACGGAGATGAGAGAGGAGGGAGGAAAAAAAAGGGAGGAGTGTGAGGTCAAACAGTAACCAAGAAAATACGCGAGAGAGAGAGAGAGAGAGAGAGAGAGAGAGAGAGAGAGAGAGAGAGAGAGAGAGAGAGAGAGAGAGAGAGAGAGAGAGAGAGAGACAGACAGACAGACAGACAGAGAGAGAGAGAGAGAGAGAGAGAGAGAGAGAGAGAGAGAGAGAGAGAGAGAGAGAGAGAGAGAGAGAGAGAGAGAGAGAGAGAGAGAGAGAGAGAGAGAGAGAGAGAGAGAGAGAGAGAGACAGACAGACAGACAGACAGACAGACAGACAGAGAGAGAGAGAGAGAGAGAGAGAGAGAGAGAGAGAGAGAGAGAGAGAGAGAGAGAGAGAGAGAGAGAGAGAGAGAGAGAGAGAGAGAGAAACGGAAATGAAAAGTTTCGACAAATACACAAAAATAGGGAGAGAGATAAACAGAGTCATAGCCAATGTTAACTTACTGGAGGACAGGCGCGGGGACGTAAGCCAAGGAGCTGTAACCCTGCAACTCAATAACCCTGCTGAAGTAACTAGGGCAGCGTGGCGTGGTATATTGCTAAGCTTTCCCCTTCACCCAGACTTTCCAGAGAGAGAGGGAGAGAGAGAGAGAGAGAGAGAGAGAGAGAGAGAGAGAGAGAGAGATTTATATCCCTGAGCATTTCATCTTCCTACCTCTCTTAACTCTTTCTCTTAATAAGTTGTAATGGAAGTTATTTGCCTTCTCAGTGATGTTTTCATAATTTCAATGAGAGATTAACGAGAATTCTGCGTCAACAAGAGCTATAACACTTAAACGAACACGACTAATCATCTCTGTGGCATTTGAAAATAGTTTTTAATGAGATAATGAAGTGTTTAAGAATTCAGAGAGAGAGAGAGAGAGAGAGGAGAGAGAGGAGAGAGAGAGAGAGAGAGAGAGAGAGAGAGAGGAGAGAGAGAGAGAGAGAGAGAGAGATTAGCTGTCATTGAACTTCTGCTAGCGTAGTGTTAATAATGAGAGTACATTTTGTAAGAGCTCTGTCACACTATAGTTAAATATTATATTACCCTTGCGTCTCTTTGTAGCTCCCTGCACCTCCACATCTCGAAATGCAAGTGAATAATAGAAAGAGATGAGAGAAATTCAAGAATGCATCAAACTTTTAGATACTTGGAAAGGAGAGAATAGAAAGTGGAGAAGGATAAAAGACTGACGAAGTAGTGGGAGGATAAAGAGGAGGAGGAGGAAGAGAAGATGGATGAGATGAGGAGAGGGAACAAAGTGGAGTGATGCTTGTGATGATGGGTGGAAGGTCAGAGAACGAAGGAGTAACTGTTTCGAAAATGACAGAAGGAAATGCTGAGCTAGAGAAGGAAGAGTAGCGGATGGAGGGGAAGTCGAGAGAGCAAGAGTGATCCTTTTGACATGGAGAAAGAGAGAGAGAGCAACCATGTCTCGAAAATCATGGAATGGAATGTGAGGAGAGATGAGAAGCAGGCACAGGAGAGGAGTAGATAAAAGTAAAGAGGAGATAGCAGAAAAAAGAAGGGAAAAACGACAATGTAACGACAATTGAAAGGTTACTGAATGAGAGGAGTGATTAGAAAAGGCGACTAACCAATAACTTTGAACGCCGTCCAGGTAAGCACAACCACGCAATTTTATGTCCTCGTTTGCTCTTTAGTCTTACAGGTGAAGGGGTCTATTCTTGAACGCGTTTTGTTTCAATGCTACAGAAATGGTTGGTCGTATTCTTATAAATGTGTTTCTTATTGGTGATACAAAATGCTAGTTAAACTCTCCCTAGAATCATGACAATACCAGTAAATATCTTCAATAACTTCCTTCCAGTGTGCAACCTGTTAAATGTAAGAGATACAACGACGAACTGTTTAGGAATACGGCCTTTGATCGACACTTCAATTTACCAGACGTCGATCCAAAACTAGATTGAGAGAATTAATTGATTTGCAGCAAGACAGCACCAGAACCACCTCTATTTGGAGCGAAAGAAAGTCGATGATGTATTGAAAGAGGGTAGAATACTTGAGAATCGTGGAAGACTAATACAATAGCTTTTTTTGGTGATGGTTCAGAAGAGATGAATAATCTGAAACAAAACAGTGATTTGTTAGAAGAGAAAAGAACTTTTGAAAGTCCCTAAGACTTTGGATATTATTTTTAAAGTCAACGAAAGAAAATGAATGATAAGAAACAAAGCAGTTATTATATATATATATATAATATATATATATATATATATATATATATATATATATATATATATATATATATATATATATATATATATATATATATATATATATATATATATATATATATATATATATATATACGAGTATATATATATATATATATATATTTATATATATATATATATATATATATATATATATATATATATATATTATATATATATATATATACTATATATATATATATATATAAGTCCACAGTTAGAGCTTCCGCCATCCTTGTCACGAGTCCAGGCGCCGTGCCAAGCTATGCAAGGTTTCATCTGCAAGTTTTCCAGCGTCGCCTCCCTACCTTCTGTTTGGTCTCCCTCCACTCTGCCCACCGTCGCTCCAAGGGTCTTTTGCTCAGCCTGCTGCAAGGATACTCTTGTCCCAACCCTCAGCCATCATTGCTTCTTTGTTTATAGCTGTCTCTTTGTCTGTCTATCTGTCTGTCTGTCTGTCTGTCTGTCTGTCTGTATGTATGTATGTATGTATTTGTGTGTATGTCTGTCCCCTCTCTCTCTTTCTCTCTCTCTCTCTCTCTCTCTCTCTCTCTCTCTCTTCTCTCTCCTCTCTCTCTCTCTCTCTCTCTCTCTCTCTCTCTCTCTCTCTCTCTCTCTCTCTCTCACTCGCTCATAGGAAGTCCTCTTTTCCTCCCTCTCGTCTCGCCGCCTTCCCACATTTCCCTCACGCTGCACATGTCGCCGCTTCGCGTCTCACAAAGGCCCAGAAAGTCTCCTACTTTAAAGGTCGTTTTAATTTTTAACGGCTCTCATCTTTAGGGATTTACTTTTTTTTTTTTTCTCTCTCTCTTTTTCTGGTGTTATGTATACATCTATTTTTTTCCCTCCTGGTACAGTCGCTAATTTCTACCTTGGTTTTCATGTCTATCTCGCGTAATAATTTTTAAGAGAAATTCTTGCCCTTATCAGTTCGTTAGCAATATTTCATTAATTCTGGAAGGATGATATTAGCAATAACGATAATGACATCAATAAATAATAATAATATTAAAACTAACCCTAATTAATTATTCCCACTTATAGTATATCGACTCACAAATATTATATTTTACTTACATATGTAACCAGCTGTTTGTTTGTGCTCCTATCCTTACAGATAGATAGATAGATAGATAGATAGATAGATGATCAGATAGATAGATAAATAGGTAAAACAAATAAATAGATAGATTGATTGATTGATAAATAGATAAAAAGATAGATAAACGGATAGATAGATAGATAGATAGATAGATAGATAGATAGATAGATAAATGAACAGAGAGATAGATAGATATATAAATATAAAGACAAACCGATAGTGGCAGAGTGATAGATAGTTGCGACTGAATGAATAGAAAAACAAATCTACATACTTAGATTCACCTTTCTAATTAAAAAAAAATCTGGTTGAAAGAGACAGGAAACTAATGAAACAGCAAGAGACGGATTGCCAGTCAGACAAAGACGGTAAAACGGAAACAAATAGACGGCCAAGTAGATATGAACACGGAAACAACGAACAGATATACAGAAAAACAGAGTAGGAGACCGCATCCGGAGAGACAAAGATAAAGATACAAACTAAGAAGACGAGGACGCGGGTAATTCTAACACAGGTCCCAACAACGATAAATAACTGGAGATATTTCATGATTATCCAAGGCGGGGACTACAAAAAAGCTTGTGCACCAGTTACCAGACCGTGAGGCAAGAGAGTAACCGATGTGCAGACCTTTTTTCTCGAGACTCGGAGGCAAAAACGGCCAAAAAGTCTGCTGCTGTTTGTTTTCCTTTGCATTCTTCTGTATATCCCTCCTCCTCCTCCTGCTCGTCGTTTGGTTCCTCGTCGCCTTTCTGCTCTACACTCTCCACTTCTTCCATCTTCCCCTGTTCCTCCTGTCAGGCTTATTGTGTCTGCTCCCACTCCCCGTCCCATTGTTGCATCATCGTTCCATCCCCGCGGCGGCTCTCCCTCACTCTGAAGCATTCATCGCCACTTGAGCCCCCAGGAACGGGACCAGCTAAAGAAACTGAGGAGGCCACGAGTGCCGGATGCGTAGCCATACTGAACAGAAGCCTCGCCTCGCATAATGAAGCCAAGAAGAGAATGACGGAGAATGAGGAAGAATGAGCCTCGCAAACTATAAGGAAGCCACAGAGAATGTAAGAAAGATAAAGGCAGGAGTAAGTAAAGATGTCAGAGGAGTGAATTAAGGCTCAGGCCGAGTAGAGGAGTCAGGGAGATTATGTTATGGAAGACACAAGACAGATGTTATGAAAGTAAAAATTGAACCACTGAGTGTGAAACGAGAGAGAGAGAGAGAGAGAGAGAGAGAGAGGAGAGAGGAGAGAGAGAGAGAGAGAGAGAGAGAGAGAGAGAGAGAGAGAGAGAGAGAGAGAGAGACTTTTGTAATGCAAATAACGGGCAGAAGAACTCATGATACTAGGAGAGAAAGACAACGACAGGGATATCAACGGCGATAGACATTATTAAGGACAGATAAATAAAGGAAAGGAAGAAAGAAAGAGAAGAAGAGACAGACAGACGGACAGACAGAGGGACAGACAGAGGGACAGGCACATTTCCGAAATATAAAAGTGAATGGCCCACTCTAATATGAGGAAACGAAGCAATGAAACTGCATTAATTTTTAGTAAAAGCTGATCTGAGTCTCTTTCTTTCTTTCTTTCCTTTCACTCACTCTCTCTCTCTCTCTCTCTCTCTCTCTCTCTCTCTCTCTATCTCTCTCTCTCTCTCTCTCTCTCTCTCTCTTCCCCGTCTCTATTTTCCTGTTCGCTACTCTTATTTCCGTGCGACAGAATTTATTTTCCTTCTTGCAGCTCTCCTCGTTTTTCTTCACTTCCTTTCCTCATTCATTTCCCACTGCGTCTCCTTATTTATCTCCATCCTTTTATTGCAAGGCCCCTTCTATTTATTTTCATCTTCTTAGGGAGCAGCTTTTGAAACGCTCTTTTCTTTTCTACGAAGCTTATTCTTTTCTTGAGTAAATATTTTTTCTGCGGCTCCGTCTTCTTGTTTTTATTCCACAACACTTTCTGAACCAGATGTGGCCTTTCTACTTATCCCGCTGTCTCCTCCCATCCTCTTCCTCCTCCTCTTCCGCATCCACTTCCTTCTTCCTTTTTCCTTTTATTGTCATTAAATCATTCTATTAGTCCATGTTATTGCTGTCAGCGTTGTTGTTGTTGTTGTTGTTGTTGTTGTTGTTGTTGCTTTCATCGTTGTTGTTGCTGCTGCTGTTGCTGCTGCTGTTTCTTCTCCTTGCTGCTGCTGTTTTACTTATATTAAACTACATACTCATATAAAAGCAAAGGGAAAAAGTCTAGTTTTCATAGTTTCGCAAGAGAATGCTTCATTATGTATAAGTCTTGCCTGTGGCCGCAGTTTGTTATTGCGTAAAAATATAGTCGGTCTGTTTTAGGAGGACCTGACAAGAAATATATAACGTTTATTCTTGGTAATAAGCTAATGGCGGCATAATTACCCCTTCTTTTCTTTTTTAGCTTTCATTATTTTATGCCGCAGTGTTATTTATTATTGTATTGTTTTACCATCCTTTGTTGGTGCATTCATTCAGAAACATAAACGGGCTGACGCGGAGCGGACCACCATTCCGTGTCTTTCATCATACCCTGCAGTACAGTCCTCGCCTAAGTAATCTTCTCCCTTCTTGTCATTAAAGCTGAGAGTACTTCGTTATTTTTCATACTCTATTCTTTCAAGTTTACTCAAACTCTTTCCCTTTTTTTGTAAATATATTTTTAGGACTGTGTTTTGGTGACAAGATTAGTTTCATGTAGCTTTTAGCTTGCCTTCCTTAATCTGCGCTTTGTTTCTGCTCTTGAAAATAGGTAAAACTACAGTCCCCCGTTATGTATTCCCTTTGTGTGTATCTTTCTATTCTATTCCTATAGGTTTATTAATCACTATAATCAAGTTAAGTTTATTGCTTCAGTATTACGTCCTTCATCACTTACAGCATGAAATCTGACTCTTATTTTTAATAGAATATATATTTTTACTTGTGTAAATATAACATTACGTTGATCTTTTGGCTATCCTCTTCAAAAATAAATACTCCACCGTTGAGTTGTAAATATAAACTGAAGATAAGACACGCATGCTCTTGTATAGTCTATCTAGGTGTTTAAACATGTCTTGTGCATCTCTCTCTCTCATCTCTCTCTCTCTCTCTCTCTCTCTCTCTCTCACTCTTCCTCTCTCTCTCTCTCTCTCTCTCTCTCTCACTCTCTCTCTCTCTCTCTCTCTCTCTGTGTGTGTGTGTGTGTGTGTGTGTGTGTGTGTGTGTGTGTGTGTGTGTGTATGTGTGTGCATCTTTACTTCCATTGGGTTTTAACAAGGAACGCGCCCTGTTTTCTGCCCACTCCTGCTTCAGAATATCAGAGCATGACGCACATAGGAGAATGATACAACACATTCACTGCTTATTGGTGCCTCACAAAATAAGAACGAAATGAAGCGGTTTGAATTTCCACATGCCGCAGATCTTCACACAGATAATCGTATTTCTCTCCAATATATTCTATACAGTGAGGTGGCCTTGGTTTTGTAACAATAATGATTGTACAGTATTATGTATCACAGATGGACGATTCGACGTACATCTAAAAGCAAGTTTGTTACTCCTTTGTTATCTGCATAATGATGTAATCTATAACCTCGTTAACTACGTCCGTTGTTCCGGTTTTAATATTTTTTCTTTGTCTTTTTTTCCATTGTTTTGAAAGTTGAATTTCCTATTGCACGTTTTTCTTTTATGTATTTACTTTAAAAACGTATATATGTATTGACACTTAAATTTCACTTTTCGCACTACTGCTGCTACCACTTAGATAAACACACACACACACACACACACACACACACACACACACACACAAGTAGTATCTTACATTATAAATCCCTATTTAACACACTGTCATAGGTCGTGCTCATGAAATCATCCGAAGCACGCGTGAAATATCAATAATCTTTAATTTTTCAAGCACCATTATTACGTGCAGCGTTCCGGCACGATGTGTGTGTGTGTGTGTGTGTGTGTGTGTGTGTGTGTGTGTGTGTGTGTGTGAGTACGTTTAAGGCCCTCCCAGCCTCACATTTGCCTTGACTGGATTGCTGGATGGGTGTGTGTGTGTACGTTCATGACTTTTCGAGCCTCACATTTGCCTTGACTGGATTGCTGGATGGGTCGACGTTTTGCCAGAAAAATGCGTGTTACCACGGCGAGTCCATCCCTATTCGCTTCCCCTTTGCACTCATTGCCACCTCATCTTCCATTTCCCATTTTTACTAATTCTCCTGCGCTTCCCCTTACCGCTTCTTTTGCTTCTCTCTCCCTGCTAACGCATCTCTTTCGGTTCACTCTCCCCTTTTCATTTTCCTATTTTTCTATAGTTCTGTCATCACTTTCCCCTACTGGGATCCTTTACTACAGTTTCTGCGATGTCTTTCTTTGTATTCACTTTGCCGTCTGTCAAGTCATCACATTCAAGTCAAAAAAAGAAAAAAAAAATGTAATAAAAGATAAATAGATTAAAAAAAAAGAAAAAAAATTCTATGACGCCGAGAAAATCTAGTTTTAATAAGGACCTGAAGGATCACAGACCTGCAAAGCTAAGTTAGTGGAGATCTAGCATCAATTATCAAAGCTTGGCTGATATGTGACATCGTGCAATTTCTTTTATCGAAGATATTTTTTACTAAACGATTTCATATGCAGCTTATTGATAAGGATCAACAAATATGTAGAAACATGCACACCTGCGAGCTGGGCTATTCTGCCAATCATAGATTTTGTTGACTTGTGGCCAGACTCAGCCTCTCACCCGCGCCTTATAGAATAAAATAGTGAACTGCTATCGAGGCTAAATATAACCGGAGAAACTGAATGAACCAACCGAAAAATAAGTTAGAAAGTGCACAAACACTAACGAATATGCAGATGTTAAGAAAAGCAAGAGATAAGAACATTTACAAGAGAGCCCACAATACCAGAGAGCTAATATAAGAACAGAAAGAGAGACAGGCAGGATGTGTGGCTAAAAGAGCAGGTGCAGCAAAGGGCCGAATGACTGAACCCCAAGAGATAACATGTACACCGAAAGGGAGGACCAGTCAGGATGTTGCAAGATTGAAAATTTTGCAGGGAAAAGTTGGCAGAGATTGCTTGTATCCTGACTCATGGACGAGGCTGAGGGAGACCTTTGTTCGTTCACTGGATGATGGTAGAGGCTCTATATACTGTATACGTGTACGTTACACACACACACACAACACACACACAGAGAGAGAGAGAGAGAGAGAGAGAGAGAGAGAGAGAGAGAGAGAGAGAGAGAGAGAGAGAGAGAGAGAGAGAGAGAGAGAGAGAGAGAGAGAGAGAGAGAGAGAGAGAGAGAGAGAGAGAGAGAGTGAGAGAGAGAGAGAGAGAGAGAGAGAGAGAGAGATAGAGAGAGACAGAGAGAGAGAGAGAGAGAGAGAGAGAGAGAGAGAGAGAGAGAGAGAGAGAGAGAGAGAGAGAGAGAGAGAGAGAGAGAGAGAGAGACAGATTACTTGAAGGGGAACACACAGGAAAGAGCAGGATGACTGAGACCAGTGAAATACAACTGACAACAAAGATTTACGTCAAGAGTGGCCAGCAAATAGCCGCCGCTCAGTGACTGTGTAGCTGTCGCCCCATCATTACACCGGCATCTGCCTTGCCGTTGCCTTTAAGCAGGACTGCCTTTACGTACACGTGCCCATAGGATGTACGAATTTACTCAGGTGTTTTACAGTGAAGTTGTCTCCCTATAGCAAATAGAAAGGCTCATATTGCTAAATCATGGTGACCTGTCCCTTACATAATTTATTTGAATATATTTGAGCACCATTCTATCGGCGAAAACTAATTCGATGAGTACATGGGAGGCGGTAAAAGTCAATGATTGTCATATTGAATTCTATGACGTCTAGGGAAGAACTAGACTGATTAATATTGGGCGCCACGTCATGGAGGTCATATGGCACCGGATACAAAATGATTTCAAGTCAGATCACGAATGCAAAACGTAATCAAAGTACAAAATAACAAATTGATATTGTTAAAGAAAAAACTAAACACAAGAAAATATTAATGAAATGAAAGAGGACCTTGTGATTTTTTTTTTTCGTTTTTTGTTTTGTTAAAGGAGATATTGGGAGCCACACGCACTCGAAATGATAAATATAAATGGTAAATGTCTATTACTGTTCCTGGCAACTTCTAACTAACGTTGAAACTCAAAATGTACTTACTAAGAGGCTTAATTATCAAATGCACTAAAGTTTTGATGCATCTCACTCAGTTACCTCTCATGACCTGACGAAAACCGCTAGTGTCTGTTAGCGCCATTCGCGAGAGGCGTTTGCAGCATGTCATCGTTACTCGCTTATAGGGAAAGCAGAGGCAGTGATTGACAAGAAAACACACACACAACACACACACACACACACACACACACACACAAACATGCACACACAGCTCCTCGTCCGATCAGTGTGGTTAAGCAACGCTGGGTCTGGTTAATATCTGGATGGGTGACCGCCCGGGAACATCTTCACATCACACAACACACACACACACATACACACACACACGTCCCACTTTTATCTCCAAAAATCTGGTTATCATTAAATGAGGCATATCTAAGAATTACCGCCATAACTGTGTATCATGCACAACACACGCACATCCCTTTGCCGTGGCATATTTGTGTGAACATGCATCATCCAATGTGGTTACGAAAAATATTCCAATAAATGCTATAAT
The DNA here is from genome assembly GCF_035594125.1 of Scylla paramamosain. Taxonomy (NCBI): domain Eukaryota; kingdom Metazoa; phylum Arthropoda; class Malacostraca; order Decapoda; family Portunidae; genus Scylla; species Scylla paramamosain. Next base: position 19,736,389 of record NC_087178.1, read on the forward strand.
TCCTATGCGTTGTGACTAGGAGCTAAATCTTTTGCCATACCAGAGAGAGAGAGAGAGAGAGAGAGAGAGAGAGAGAGGAGGAGAGAGAGAGAGAGAGAGAGAGATAGACAGACAGACAGACAGACAGACAGACAGACAGGACAGACAAGATAGACAGACAGACAGACAGACGGAGAGAGAGGAGAGAGAGAGAGAGAGAGAGAGAGAGAGAGAGAGAGAGAGAGAGAGAGAGGAGAGAGAGAGAGAGAGAGGAGAGAGAGAGAGAGAAGAGAGAGAGAGAGAGAGAGACAGACAGACAGACAGACAGACAGACAGACAGACAGAGAGAGAGAGAGAGAGAGAGAGGAGAGAGAGAGAGAGAGAGAGGAGAGAGAGAGAGAGAGAGAGAGAGAGAGAGAGGAGAGAGAGAGAGAAGTGTAAAACTTAGTCTGCCTTTAAAACAATATAGGTAGAAGAGAAGAACACAACCAAAAAAGTACATGCACCTAGTAGTTTTCGAGACATCAAAGGCTGTCGTCAGGAGATGCGTATGTGGAATATCAAAGACTAAACAAAAGAAGTGAGACGTGAAAATTGACTAAAACGAAGCAGAATAAGCTATGAAACAAAGTGAAGAGAAGCGAGAGGAAACGAAAAAAAGAAAAAAACAAGGAAAACAAAAATCCAAAGTGAAAAATTGAACAACAGTAAATAATATTATAAGAAATTAAGTCTCGTAAAAAAAGCTAAAATAAAAATATACGTAATACCGATCAAAAGCAATCTTTACAAGTACTGGAAAATGTCGGAAAACTACAAAATATTATCGAAGTCCCTTTAAAATCGAGCAGAACAGAAGCAGCCAAACGGACTGAGTGGAAACACATCACATTCCTGCCTCTCCTTTGGCCCAAGATTTGTGTGAGGGAGGAAGGAAAGGAAAGAAAGACTATGGAGGAAGAGAAAGGTTTAGTGGTATTGATCAGGAGTGAGAGAGAGAGAGAGAGAGAGAGAGAGAGAGAGAGAGAGAGAGAGAGAGAGAGAGAGAGGAGAGAGAGAGAGAGAGAGAGAGAGAGTATGAATGAAGGGACGGAGGAATGGGAAGGTGTGTGAGAAGGAGAGATAAGAAAGAATGCGAGTGTTGTGCTGGGCTAGAGGAGATAAGAAGTTTGTAGAAGAGTCTTGAGGTCGTTCGTGTCTAGGGGGAACAATATTTTTTTTTTAACACACACACACACACACACACACACACACACCTATCTGCTTCGTTCCTCTCTCTCTCTCTCTCTCTCTCTCTCTCTCTCTCTCTCTCTCTCTCTCTCTCTCTCTCTCTCTCTCTCTCTCTGTAGTCTATCGTTCATACCTGTCTTTCCTATCCCTTATATTAACATGTGTGTGTGTGGGTGAGTGTGTACGACTGATTAATTCATGCACGTAGAAGTTAATGAAACTCTCAATGGTTTTACATAAATTACTTTGGAGCGGTTAAACATAAAATAATCACTTTGGTTGACACGTCTAGATTAAGTGAAATATTACTTACATACATTATTAAAGCGTCATATATTCAACAGATCATTGTATTGCAAATGGATCAGTTATCCCAGTTACTCCCTCAGAGCCAAAGATTCTCCTAGTTATTCTCTCCTAAAGCTCAAGATTCTATACAGACTCTCAGAATTCAATATAAGTACAATATGAATGTAAAGGAAAGAGGAAAACGCTGCAATATCTCCAACTTTAGGCCTTTGAGAAATTTGCTCACTAAATTGCTCCATACGAAATTCACAATATAATAGCGGGCAGGCCTTGTATGGTGGTAGAATTGCCAGAACCATACGTTCGGGCGCGGAATATAAATAACAAAGTGGATTCTGAACCGTGTGCTACATTTAAGCGTTAAATGAAGGTAACGACCCGTGTATGAAGTATGCCTCGTATGTATGGAAGATTTACCTCACGCAATGCTGCCCCGAACCCTTCACCGCCACGGAATGAGTTCAAGTTTATTCCGGATATCACGAAAGATTATAATAAATTTAAGATAGTTTTTCGTAATGAGGGGATTAAGAATTATCTCCAGTTACTTATGCACGACAGTCATGCTCTATTCTGACAACCAACTGTGACTATGAAGTTTTCGTAATAGAGATTAAGATTTATCTCCTGCTTCTCGTTCACGACAATCATACCTTTATTATTCTATGCTGACAAATAACTGGTGACTATGAAGTTTGGAAATCATTAAGAGTAGTGAATGGGATGAAACTGGACCACCTATTAAGGATCACATAGAACTAGACTCCTTAATTAAGTGCTCTGTGTTCTTAAGTATCTGAAGAGCACGTTGATGGCTTGATTTGCAGGTATAAACAACAATCTTTTTTTTATCTTCATTCTAAGCAAAGGATATCCAAGAACGTTACTGACTTGCTTATCTACTGAATCCCGTACTTCATTGATATGCCAGCGGACGTGGCGTAAAATATGCAGCTCCATTTGATTACTAAGCAGATTTTGTTCTTCACTCACTTGCTCTCTATTTGCGTGTTGTTCGTATGCATCACCTTCGCGCTGAGGTGCACGTGACTTTAACTTGTACCAAAGAGGAATTGGCGAAGTACTAGTATCCTCGCTGAAGTACGCAATGTAGAATATCTCAGCCTTTCCTGCGTGTCGTAAAAGACGTTTAAAGGTGACGAAGGTGGAGAGCTGAGAGCCCTCTACCGGAATTTTATATCCCCTTAAAACAAGCAAGACGGGAAAGAAACATTTTTGTATTTTCTTTATATCTTTCCTGGATGCCACCTCATATCTGTAGAGGACGGAACTGTTTTCAAGATATATGTTTTATAGTATTTAAGAGACATTTAGGCGTTCTTTCCAACTATTAATGTGGCAATTAACTGATGTAGGTTAAGTGGTAATACTGCCTGAAGAAAACAATGGAAACGTGAAAATATGCAATATACACTAACGAACAACGAGTGAAATTGAAGCTGAAATTATTATGACATGCATTACAGGAAAATATCTCGCCGGAGCATTGCAAGGAACAATACGAATATGAAAATGGTAACTCTGCAATTCATACATTAAATATTTTCTCCTTAGGTATGCTTATACAAGAAATCCGAAACTAATTGGTTCAACTTTTATTACAACTCTTTTCCTGTAGTTATCTTTTCGAAAACGACACTATGAACGATTTTTTTTTTTTTCAATTATTTCTGTGTGTGTGTGTGTGTGTGTGTGTGTGTGTGTGTGTGTGTGTGTGTGTGTGTCCTTGGCCGGAGTTCATAGCACGTAAAAAGAAATTAATACATATATATCAAGCATAACATTATCTGAATTCCTACTAATCCCTCTCAAATAAATAGAAAATAATGTCTTGCTTTTTTCGCCATTCAGTCACGAGTTTCCGAGCACCATTCGACCTTTCCTTCATTCCGGTGTTCCCAGCAGTACTATTCATCTTTTTCACTCGTGCCGTCCTCTCATGTGCTTCACTTTTTCCATCCCATTCGGTTCGCTAGCGGTGTACTTTCCACTGAAAAATAATACTTCTGAGCCTAAACATTCAGCATGACATAAGTTCCCTTTCCACCAGACAGGTAACCGTAACCTCTGACCACGAGCATTGCATTCAATTAATGAGAGTTGATTAAACAATATAAGAAAAGTAAAAATATGTGTACCCTTCGCAGTAAACCTATTAAGGACCATTACACCCGTGACAGAAGCAGACCAGAAGGGAGAGTACCAGACGAGTGCACGGGTGGAGAGGCCAATTAGATATGTACATGCACACACGCACACACACACACACACACACACACACACCACACACACAGTATACGAATGTATGGGACCACTAATAGTTTGGCAGGCAGGAAGACAGACAGACGGGCGGGCAGGGAGGTATGAAAGCAAGCAGGCTGGCAGTTAACGAGAGAACCAGGGGGAGATAAACTTAGGGATGCATCGAGACAGATAAGCACATAAAGCCAAAAGACCAGCTAAGATAATTCCATGTAGACAGCTTCAAACATTAAGTCAGATAATAGTTTTATTATCTGGTTAACAGAAACGCGCCATGCAAGACAAATAGAGCTTTCCTAATTGCATATGTATACAATAAATTATTGTACAAAGAGGACCGCTGTTCTTTGGAAAATCATCAGCAATCGTCATTTAAAGGAATTATAAGCGATGTTATCTGAAGTGTGAGATGAGAAGGCTTGACAAATATAATTATCAGGGATCGAGTAGATGAGGCCTCCTCCACTCTCTCTCGTCCCAATTTAGAAAGTTAAAGATAATATCATAAGGAATCATTATATATATATATATATATATATATATATATATATATATATATATATATATATATATATATATATATATATATATATATATATATAGGCAAATTTAATTAACCAGAAGTATATAAAAATCGCAGTTCCAGAAACTATACTGTAGCTACGCGTGGGCTCATCTGATAGCATCAACCAGACCAATACTGCTCTCAGATTTGTTTGTGTCAGAGAGGAGGGCTTTCCCGTCTGCAGTGATGTAGCTTTTGTTTATATTGGTATGTTATCCGAGACTAAAAATGAATCGTGGATGATGTGCGATAATCCTGTTTGTTTATATCACTACATGGTGAGAGAAAGAGTCGAGGGGTGAACTCTCCTCTCTGCCTCCATTATGGCTTTGGAAAGTGAGCGATAAGGAAAACATGAAATATTCTAGTCCATTATTCCACAGACATAAAAATGACTGAGACAAATATTCATTTTTTCACCTCGTGTATTTCTGACCCTTCTGGCCACCGTCCGCCTGCTACAACAACCATCACAGCCCAACTGTAAGCACAAGAAGCACACCCTTGAATTACTCGTCACGTATAAAGAGTTAGCGTCATAGAGTTATCAGGGGAACTGTCTTCCAGTAATACATAACTAACAGTAAAACATAACTAACTAAATCCCGCTTCCCCGCACACGTCCCACGGAATGCTTTCACTCTGGAATGTTTTAGGTGATTTTGATATATGAAAAGTAAATTTTGAAAAACACGTCTTGCGTTATGAAAAAAATATATATGTGTAATATTTTGATGTGAAAATATCATGTTAACATTTTTTTCAGTGCCGTCGCAAATTTTATTTATTTATTTTTTTTTTATCAGAGCAGCCAACACTTCTGTCCCATTCTGACTTTTGGGAGGGGAAGCATTAAGCGGGAACTCTTCCTCTCCTGTTATGCTGCCTGCCAACACTGCAGTATTTTTAGTTCTTGTTGAAAGAAAGAAAATAAAAAAAGCTCGTGTTGTAGCAAATCAAGATGAAATTACTATTACATTTGTAGTTCTAATTTCACTTCATGAGTACTGGCATGTCTGCTGCTGCTGGCGTGGTGAGGTGCAAACACGTGCAGTTGACTGGAGTGGAGCGCGGTGATTTTTTTCTAACAGTGGCGCCTTCACTGCCAACAAAAGTAATGGTGAGCAAGAATGACGGGTGACCCTGTGCTAGGATATTGATGGAACAGCCACGCAGCGAGGAACAGCGGCTGTGGTGGACTAGGAAGGTGGTGGCGGTGGTGATGGCTGACTGGTGCTTTGCAAAGTTTTTTTTTTTTTGTCCGTATTGTTATTAAGTGTTTAGGTTCATACTGGCTTAAGAAATCAATGCAATATTGTAAAACATTCATTAAGATATAACTGAGCAAGTAAGCTAAATTAATGAGTGAGGTGCCTCATCACCATTTGAGGTTTGAGGTGCGATTTATTGTAAACAATACCGTCTCTGCTTCGATTTCCCCTGTCACACACACCGAAAATGGTTTCCTCTGTGGGCAGGCAGCAGCTGCTCTTAGGTGGGCGACAGTCATTACCAGCCAGGGATGTGTTATTCACCCACCCACGGTCATCTGCTGGTCTCGTGACACAGCCAGCCGTTCCTCCAGGGGAAGACCTCGGAGCTCAGTGACCGATCTTTTGGTGGAACTGAGACCACTCACACACAGCGGGACCACGACCTCTCGGCTTACATCCTTTACCTATTTGCTGTTGGTCAACAGGGGCTACACATTGAGGCTCGCCCATCTACCTCGCATAACAAAATGTAACACATTGGAAGTGCATCTGTGGTAACTGATTTTCATGTGATCCAGAAAAAGAATGGATAAAAGCATTATTAAAGATGTCCTAAATATTCTGATATATCCTGAATATCCTGTCATGGTCTTGGCAGGCAAGCATGCTTTTGATGATTTTCCATATCATATCACAATAAACTGGTGGGATATTTATCCTTTGACTTTCGGCATTGCGAGAGAGCCATCACTATACAAATTACCGACTTCTGTCCAACGTATTAACATTCCTGGCGATCATTGCAACAGTTCATTGACACACATAAAGTTTGTAGGGCATTTCCGTCAGATATAATAACAGTCACAACAATTAGAGCCTTCAGCCTGCCGAACATGAATGACACCAGAGTAATGGAGTTTAATGTTTATTGACTTTACTCACCGCGAGGTTCGTGCCCTTTACGCCGCGAAGGAGACACGGAAAACATGGCGTGTAATTTTACCATAGATGAAAAATACCGAAAGAAAAACTGAACCAAGCTCCCCAATTCTAGCGGAAGAAGAGCCGAGGGTACTACCAAAAAATACTTTATGAAACTGACGGGGATACTGAGACTTTATTGGTCGCTATATAAAGACGCGGTTGCTTTCTGGGTCATCTTCCTCGACCATTTTTTCCGGTTCGACCCAAATCCCCCCCAATTCTCCGCATGTGACTCCTTGCAATCCTCGAGGCTCAGGGGCGCGGGGAGACTCCTTGGGTGTAATGCTGCTTCTCTCTCTCTCTCTCTCTCTCTCTCTCTCTCTCTCTCTCTCTCTCTCTCTCTCTCTCTCTCTCTCTTGGTTGTGAGGTTTTCTGTCTTCTCCCTCTTTTTCTTCCTCCTCCTCTTCCTCCTCTTCCTCCTCCTTTCTTCATCTTATCATTGCTTCCACCAAGATCTTACCCCCTCACCAATCATAGGTTGGCATGTCCATTTTGCTCTCTCTCTCTCTCTCTCTCTCTCTCTCTCTCTCTCTCTCTCTCTCTCTCTCTCTCTCCTCTCTCTCTCTCTCTCTCTCTCTCTCTCTCTCTCTCTTTCTCTCTCTCTCTCTCTCTCTCTCTCTCTCTCTCTCTCTCTCTCTCTCTCTCTCTCTCACACACACACACACACACACACACACACACACACACACACACACACACACACACACCTAATCCCTACTTTTCTACAGCCGTGTTTTAATCTCCAGCTTTGAATTCCAACTAAAAATAATTTAGGGTCGTGCGTGGAGGCGGGAATGAAGGCAGGGGAAAAGGAAGGCACCATTCAGTGTGTGGAGAAGCGAGTAGGGACACCTCTGGCCTGCTAATGACTCACTTCTTACTTCACTTGATTAAACCGAGACAAATTTACTGCACCTGAATAAAACTACATGTACATACTAAAAGAAATTGATGTCCCTTGTACTTATACTCTGAACTTGCAACACGATTTGAGTCTGAGGAGAAGCTATACTAGTTAAATGATTAAAGAAATACTAGAAGGTACTTTTCGCCTGGTTACTGAATGAATAATACTAGTTTCAGGTATTTCACAATTAAGTAAAGTAAGTGCTCTGTTGGTTCATATCTTAGGTTGTGTAGTAAAAAAAAAATTATCGCCTCTTGGACTAATCCTCCCAGAGTGATTAGAACCATTGTCGAGTATTTTCAATTCAACACTATTCAAAATTAACTGTAGCACGCGTTATTTTCTTTGAATCTCTCTTAAAATAGGTCTTCCATAATGATTGTTACCAGTGTCAGGTACTTTGAAATCATCGCCATTCAGAATTCAGTAAGAGTGTGTTGCGTTTGCCTCGGGTTCCACAGCAAAGTACTCACTGCTCTCATAAAGGGTGCCAGTGGTCATACTTTCGTTAGCCCGTCCCGCTGTATATCAGTTTATTCTTGTTACACTACGTTGGTAAAGTTAGCGTAGTTAGGTTACCCGAGATAAATTGGAAAACAAGAGCTAATTGAGGAGAAGTTAAAGAACTCAGGTAAAGTTGGGCTCTGTGCGTCACTCGCCCCCTTGGGTCGCTCTCTCTCTCTCTCTCTCTCTCTCTCTCTCTCTCTCTCTCTCTCTCTCTCTCTCTCTCTTAAATTAGTAGTGGAACAGAATTCGCGGGCAGGAAGGTAATTTGTGCTGACTGGTGGAGGACAAAGGGGACATTCTGGAGGGGAAAATTATTCATGGTGCACAGGTGAGGTGGAAGCTCCAATCCTCAGAGCCGAAGAAGGGAGCAAGAGAAAAAAATAGTCCCCTTTTTTTTCATGCGGCGCGGTTCTGTTTATCTTTTGCTTCCCTTTATCGCGCCACTCTTTTGATGCTGGTTATTCTAATAGAGGAGAACTGAGCAGAATAGATTTTGTGCATGTGGGATGAATGAAATCACTCGTACGGGATTTAACCACTCGGATTGTGAAGATACTGAGTGAATCATACATACATGCATAGGAACCTGAAGTAAAATATTGGTCTCATTCACAAGTCAGCGTAGATCAGGTAAAATCACAAGCTTTGATATCAGTAATGTGTATGTAGGTGGAGTCGTGTGTTAGTCAGCTGCATCCCCAAGCCAGAGCAGACAGCTAATAATATGTGAATATATGTTAAAGGATTGCCAGAATCTAAGTGGAAGGGGAAAGGACGGAGAGAGAGAGAGAGAGAGAGAGAGAGAGAGAGAGAGAGAGAGAGAGAGAGAGAGAGAAGAGAGAGAGAGAGAGAAGAGAGAGAGAGAGAGAGGGGAGAGGATTAAACTAGTCGTACTCTGACAGCCGCATGAAATACATTAGCATACATATAAAGCTTCAGGTATACAGACTGACAGGCGGCACAAGGGCAGATAGACAGCAGGCAGAGAGTAACAATCAAACCGCCCAACTCTCATCTGACAATGCTCACTTCATTCCAGTCTTTACTATTTTTCCTGGTGGGGAAATGCGTGCGTGCGTGTGTGTGTGTGTGTGTGTGTGTGTGTGTAAGGATTTTGTGTTTGGCGTATCACCTCACCTCTTACTACCTAGCGTTCACACCTGTCTGATAGGCCATACGTGAGATACCGCCGCCGCCGCTCTCACCTCCACTCTATATGTGCGCCGGCCGTGTGGTGTAGCGGGCGCCCCTCCACCTGCCGCCACTATCTTCACGGTTACTGAACGCCAAACTAATGCAATAACCAGCCGGCCACGCAAGGTCGCCTAGTTAGGAGCAGCGGCGAGATATCCCGGCTGGGTGAGAGTAATGAGAGGTGCGGAGGGGCGGGAGGGAGGATAGGGGGCAAGGGAGGTGGGAACGAGATAGGAATGTAGAAAGGGAGGGAATGCCACAGGACACCACGTAAACAAGAGAGTATTACAGAATGTAGTATTAAGGGATCTTGCGGCGGCGTATGGGACTAGGGCGCTGGGGATTGTAGGTAAAGATGTGGGCAGAAGTGTATGGGAGACAAAGGTGGACGTTAGGTGAGGGTTTAGCCCAAGAAAGGTGTGGAGTAGGTGACTGAACAGATTATTAAAGGTGGAGTAGAGGAAGAAGAGGGCGCTGTATGGGAGAAGAGGAATGAGGGGAGTGGCCAGGACCGTATATTAAACACGCAGGAATACTTGATTGTGAGGGTGTGTAGAGGAGGATGCTGCTCCGTGTTTCTAAATGTGCACAATACCTCGATTAATCATTTCAGTGCCATGAGCGGATGTTGTTGAGCCAATTCTTTCCTTCGTGATTTCTTTCCCCGACATTATCCTATTATTTCGTCCGGCAGTTTTTCCCTTCATGCTCCGATTCCATTCTTTTGTTTCCAGATCTCGTGCTTTACCGTGCAAGCTGAGGCTCTCAAAAATGTAGTTCTGGTCTGCGGTCTGTTTAGTTTGTGGTTAGCAAGCCACGTATACTTCTTTTAATTTCTGTTTGTGCAGCTTTTTTTATTATTTGTTTATTTCTTCTGCCTCTCATGTTTTTGTATCTTCCGTATTATATATTATGCATGCGTACACTTCTGTTTCCATTTTTCAATCCTGTTTGCTCTAAAGGAAACAAATCACGGACGAATGATCATAAACTACACGAAAACAGATTAGAAAAGGATACAGGCAAAAACAGATTCACAAACAGGGTTTTATATGAATGAAGTAAGTGCACACACATTAAACAATTTAAAGAGGAAACTGGATCAACTCATGGATGATGATGGCAGATGTCAAGTTTTAAGTGCTCAGTATCTGCTTTGTGTAATCTATCTAGTCTTTTGTCTTCTCCTTATCGTCATGTACTCTGATGTTTTTTTTTATTTATCTATTTATTTTTTCTTACAGGTCTTTTGGCCCCTGTTTCTGTAGCCTTTCATATTCCTTGCCTGCTTCTGCATACCTTACTCTCCTCATCTTGTGTGCTAAATACTTTACTTACATTCACTCGAGTTTCACTTCTCAATTTATTTAGTTTGAGATTCAAACATGCAATTCTTTTTATTTCTGTTTGCGCAACTTTTCATAATAAATTCTGACGTCCTTTCCTTGCTTCCTTTTACTCTTGATTTCATGCACTCTACATTCTAGTTGCATTCACTTCTCTTTCCTTGCTTTCCTATTTCCTAATTACTTTACTATGAAGAAAGTCACGTATATGTCTCTGGATTCCTATTTCTGCAGCCTTTTATTATTTCCTTTGTTTTTAATCTATGTTCTTTATCTAATGTATTATTTATTTTGCATGTATTTACTCGTTTCCTTTTTTTTATTTCAACGTTGACAAGCCACATATATGTATTTCAATTTCTGTATGTAACTTTTCACGTTTTTTTTATTTCTTGTATTCTTTATCTAATGTATTTCATATTTTGCAAGCATTTACGTATGTTTCCTTTTTTTTTCGAGGTAGACCAAACGTAGTCCTTTTAGTCTCTGTGAATATAACTTTTCACATTCTTTTGACTACTTTTTGTATTCTTTATCTACTGTATTATATATTTCACATGCATTTATTTCTATTTAATTTTTCTATCTGATTTATTATAAGGTGAGCAAAATACACATGCTTCTTTTAGTTCCTATGTATGTAACTTTCCACGTTCTTTGACTACTTCTTGTATTATTTATTTAATGCATTTCATATTTTTACACGCATGCATTTTCTTTTACTAACCCATTTCCTGTCCAGGCGCCGAGGAGACCATGCCCCAGTTCTGTCTCCCGAAATAAACCCTCCTTTCGAAGTGACCTTTCAGTGACCTCCAGTAACATCTCCCCTGACATCACCCTGAGTTGGCTCGATTCGGCGGCAATGCGGAAATTACAAGACTCTATATGACACTATCAGGTCGGAGTATTTCCTATCGTATTATTATTTTTTCTTCCTGCCGTCCTGCTGATTTGTTTTACGGCGTGTCCCGGAGTGTGGCCTTACCTGCTTTTTTTCTTAACTTTTTTCTTTATATTGGTGATTTTACTTTCTTTATGTAGCTGGTTCTGGTTCTTTTTTTTTTTTTTTTTTTTTTTTTTTTTTTTTTTGTGTGTGTGTGTGTGTGTGTGTGTGTGTGTGTGTGTGTGTGTGTGTGTGTATGTGTGTGTTTTAGCCTAGTGAAGTGTTGTATGAGCTCCATGCACACAACGGTTCATATGTATAAATTCAACTGTTGCTCATGTCAGAATGCGAATAAGCTGAATTTTACTCACATTCTATCACACACACACACACACACACACACACACACACACACACTATCCAACATTTGATTTTCCAGAGCTGAGTGAATTAACAAACACACACAAACCCACACACCAGCTTCCCTCTTATCGCCAAATCTACTTATATGAAATATTCTGCATTTTCTGCCTTCATATTTCTGAGTTTTATAGTGCAAGTCCCTCTTTTCCTCCCTCTCCCCCTCCTTTCTCCCTAGCGTACGTCAGCAGATCACCCAACGCAGGAACGCCAGTCATAGTAATTATCATACTTAAAGGGGTCATATCATATTGCCGAGGTCTGCTTTATTGATTAGGACACCGACTGAATCGCGGTCAGTAAACAAGGTGTAATCGCCGAACCAATTAAGGGAAGCGTACTGAGCGAGTTTGCTTTAGCTTAGCAGGGATAGGAGAGGTTACTTGATCGGCGGTACACGGTGTGGTGGCGTAACCTGATGCGAGGGGAGGTGTTTGTGTGGAAGTGAGGCGATGTCGAGGTAAGGCAGTGTGTCGAATGATGTGGTGCAGGCTGTGGAGGGTTCATAAGAAAAGATTTGTATGAAAGAATAAATGAATGTGGTGACGCAGCAATGTGGGCGTGGATGACTGGGAGGAAGGCAAGCGGGAGAAATGGAACGAGCTGACGAACACGGAAAATGAATATGAATTTCTATAAATACGAGTATGCACACATTCACGGTATATTTACTCACACGTTCAAAATAGAACATCTAATACTGAGAAAAAAGAAGACAAAAACATTTGAAAAATAAGTGAAAGCACTGAATGAAAACAAGATCAAGCACTCCGGCCAGGGAAGACAAGGAAAGTTACATGAGTTCAGTTATATTAAGTTGGGATGTGATAAGTTACATTATATTCCATAACATGACTTAGCTATTCTAACACAACCTATCGTAACCCCACACGAATTATAGATGGGTTGGCTGGTCATGTGATCCTGAATGATAAAAGGTGACAGGCTGTGAGACAAAGCAATATAACGATGTAACTTATAGCAGGTGGCGAACTTCCAGTCTATTTATGTTTCCCCTACCAAACTGAAGCCCCATTTTCTTACAAGATTATTTGTGTATTCGCAATGATGTACGTTTTTCGTTACTTCTGCGGCAAGTGACGACTCCATCCGGATCATATGCCCCAAAGCATTCATCCGACAAGCTGATTGTATTGGTTTCACACAGCAAAGCAATAAAAAAATCACCATTGAACATTCTCTCTCTCTCTCTCTCTCTCTCTCTCTCTCTCTCTCTCTCTCTCTCTCTCTCTAGTTACTTTTGAACTGTTCGTCTGAATCTAGTAAATTTCTGGAACAAAGCTATCCATATGAGAAAATCTAAAATCATTACTGTCATTAGTCATTACTGGCATTAGTCGTGTTTCGGGAGGTAAGTACTCCCTGAAACCACCTCGTTGAAAAGACTAATCTGGTGACGTCACAGATTCAGTTTGTGGTCGCTTTGCTCTTGGGCAGTCTGCTGAGGCCGAGCCAGTCAGTGACCAACCTCGTGCGGGTGGAGTTGTTCTTACGTGAGTTTGTTGTGTTGACTTCATTATATGTCTTGTTCTTCCATGCATTCCAGGTAAGGCAAGAAGGATCGGTGTTTTACATTGTACAGTTAGTGTTGGGAGTGCTACAGTGAGTAATTCTATTGATGGAGTTTTGAATGTTCGTGTCGTAATAGACGCGGAAAGTACTGGAACATTCCTCGCGGCACAGGATATTCAGTGGGGATTTTCCTGCTTGGATATGTAACTTCAAATACTTGTTTACAGTCGGCATCCTGCTGCATTCTTAACATAATAAATTACGTATAACGTACGAGTAGGAGTTCTGTTACTAACATGAGGAAATTATATACTCTACTGTGTTTGGCAAAAATAGTTTCATGACCTGGATTACGTGTATTATTATTGTAATGAACATGTTGCAGGTTGCGGAGTCATTTGAGATATAGAATCGGTCATAGAGGAAATAATCATATACTTATGCATTTTGTAGAATTACTTAATTACGTACAGGAAAAAATCTTCAAATTTGAAGATGTGGCGAGACGGTAACCAGTAACGTAAGCACTGGTCATAATAGATGTCGATCTCAATTTATGTACGTGGCGCCTTTGCAGTGTACGGAAGTGTAGCAGACAAGTGTTTACCCGTCCCTTAACCGCATTCCCCTAAATTAACAAGTGCTCCCCGACATCCGTTTCACCCCACCTACCACTCGGCCTGCTTACATTGCCTTCCACTGCCTTCACCTGACCCACATTCACCCGCCAACCCACACATCTAGCGACACACACACACACACACGCACACACACACACACACACACACACACACCTTTCATGTGGTGATATAGGGTAGTCTCCTCCCGCCTTGTATCTTTTCACTGACAAACAACCGATACATTACTTTTTCTACACTTGACTCCTGCATCTTTATCTTTCAGCGAGACTCAGCACTATAGGCATGAGTACGTACAGTGTGTGTCCCCCGGCGTTTGCTACCCTATATTTACCCTTGTTGAATCACCGCCGCCTGCTTTATTGTGCGTAAATGTAAAGTGATATGGAAACTATGCCCGCATTATTTATCCACATATATAAACACATCACACACAGCGATCTACAGTCATCCACGTACACACACACACACACACACACACACACACAAGAGAAGGATGTAGCGGGTCATAATAACAATTGGCAATGAAAAATAATTGTTACCATGCATGTGTGCTAGAAGAGAAGTGCTTATATGGTTACCTGACAGACGCAATAGGCACTCCCTGGAGGTTATAGAAACTGAGAGAGCAGTGGTGGGGGTCAGTCACCCTTTAATCCTAAGAGAACGTGTATATATATATATATATATATATATATATATATATATATATATATATATATATATATATATATATATATATATATATATATATATATATATATATGGACACAGCTTTTGCTTTATTATTATTATTATTATTATTATTATTATTATTATTATTATTATTATTATGTATTTTCTATTTGTTTGATCAGTTTATGGTAGATATGGTTTATTTCAATCATGTTCACTTATGTTCTTGCATTATTATTGCTGCTATTGGTAGTGGTGGTGGCGATGGTGGTGGAGTCGTCACGAAGTCCTAGGGGGGAATGGGCAAGGAGGAAGGGGTAACCTGGTGAGACAATTCACCACCTTGATTAGTTCTCTTCTGATGTGCAAATTAAAAGGCCGCCATCAGCACTCTGGTAATGAGGTTGTCAAACACACCCTATCGAACTAAATTTTCACTTCCTGACCGCATATTTCAATTTACTGCCTAATCACATGCACTTTTTCGTCTCCCGGTTTATGATACATCATTTTTTTTTTTTTTACAGTAGAGAGGTCGTCCTAAAAAGTGGGTAATTAGACGATTAATTGAGATTCTTGTATTTCTATACTGACATAATTATTTATGAAATTCAAAATATCAGTGTGATGGTAATAATGATGACTGTGTGATGAGAAATGGTGTTGGTGTGGATGATAATGGTGCTTAATGGTGATGCTGATATTAGATAATGTAGAGCGTTATACGGATAGCTAGGAATTGATGAATAGATAGATAAATTGATACATTGATAAATATTGATAATGATAAATATTGATAATGTCAGTAGACAGATACCACAAAAGTATATAATAGCCGTGATTAGCACGAATTCCATTGCAACTGGAAAACAGAGAAAAAAAAAACGGACAGCGCAGCAGTTAGAGAGAGAGAGAGAGAGAGAGAGAGGAGAGAGAGAGAGAGAGAGACGAGGAACATGGGAGTACCAGCTAACAAGGTTATCGGTTTATAACGTGGTTCCCTGTTCTAAAAGACTGCTCTCTTCTACGGAATCAATCATCACTACTGGTTGAGGGAGGAGGAGGAGGAGGAGGAGGAGGAGGAGGAGGAGGAGGAGGAGGAGGAGGAGGAGGAGGAGGAGGAGGAGGAGGAGGAGGAGGAGGAGGAGGAGGAGGAGGAGGAGGAGGAGGAGGAGGAGGAGGAGGAGGAGGAGGAGGAGGAGGAGGAGGAGGAGGAGGAGGAGGAGTGAGAGGGTGTAGGATAGTTATAAAGCTATAACAGAGGAGAGATATAAAGCTGCATGCGGTTAGAACCAGAGAGAGAGAGAGAGAGAGAGAGAGAGAGAGAGAGAGAGAGGCGATGACAAAGGAGAAGAGAAAGAGAAAGAGAGAGAGAGGACAGAGGGGCGGGTTCGGAAGTTATATATCTTGCCTGGATTATTTATGCTGGCTGTGTTTCCCGGCCGACACTACCACACGCCCAGCCCGGATTTATTTCTGAGTGCGGGAATTATTTTCTTTTGCGCCCCAGGGGAAGTCTTCAGTCTGCACTGAGACGGGGAAGTGAGGGCACGGACTCTTACTCCTCTTCACTCTTTGGCTCGTGCTCCTGAACGCTTTGAACTCTCATTGAGGTTGTTTTTTAAGAACCCTAGAGATGTTTAGTGGAGCTCTCATTGATGCTTTTTCCTCATTCATCACGTATCTCTCGTAACTTGTCATTAAAATCGTGAAAATAGTCTTGTTAACTTACTGCGCTTTCATTACTACTGTTTTCGGATGCTCGAGGGATGTTTAGTGGAGCACTCATCGATGTTTTCCCTCATTAATTACGTGTCCTTGTTAGATTTTGACTATGCTTTGGGCACTGGCACTTTTTTTTCAGCCTCATTTGTTGCCCATGACCAGATCCCCTCTAAAAAAAATATCAGTAGAATCGAAAGATATTCTGTAAACTCCAGTAACTTCAATTAAGCGTGTTGCAAATAGTCGAGGTACACGTTTGAGAGTAGAAACCGTTACCTCATATTTAGAAGTGTCTTACTCGCTTCATGGCTCGACAGTTTCTTGTCTCGTAATTTATCTACCTGTCTCATATTCTCTCTGTGGCTTTCCTCGTCTCTCTTCTTCATCTCACACCTCCTTTCATTCTCTCTTCCCCCTCTATTACCATTATCATGTCAGGCGTTCGTGTCTTCTTCAGTCTCTCTCCCTTGCCAGGATCTTCGGGATGCGAGAAACGTTCCTGACCTTGAGAATGACTCTTACCGATGGGATTGTCACTAATTAGCACCAGTTTTTTCTGTGGCCAATAAGACATCAAGGGTGCTGGATTTTTGTATGCTAATTCTTGCGTGCAAAGAGAGAGAGAGAGAGAGAGAGAGAGAGAGAGAGAGAGAGAGAGAGAGAGAGAGAGAGAGAGAGAGAGAGAGAGAGAGAGAGAGAGAGAGAGGAGAGAGAATGTGGTTAATAAAATATATCAATTTGATTTGGTTTTCGGAAAACACTAAAGAGTTATATGCCAATTAAAGTCAAGTGCTCGGTGATATGTGTAGGCGTGTGAGGGACTGGTAAGCGGACTACTAGCCACGTGTTTTGCTCATTAAATTGTAGCTAAAAGCGTTCGCTGAAAGCTATGTGGCTATAAATTTTTATGAATTCATAGGCAATACTGTTATAAAATGCCGAGGCTGGTGGTGGTGGTTGTGGTGTTGGTAGTGCTGCTGCTGCTGCTGCTGCTGTTGCTGCTGCTGCTGCTGCTGCTGGTAGTGCTGCTTCTACTGGTATTGTTACTTGTATCGTAAAACCTTCTGTGGCTCTTGGGATTTGAAAGTTAGTGAACCAATGGACGAATGAAAATGGGCTAGAAGTATTGATAAAATAAGGTGTTCAGAAGAAAGAAGACTAGTTTAGGTGAACGGATGAAATACATTGGTGGGTGGCGGACGAACGAAAGGTGGAGGATTAACGAAAACAGACAGATGTACAAAAGAAAAAAAGATATGTGGAAGAAAAAAAAAAAAAACTAGTGAGGGTGAACAGATGAAATGTAGTAGTAGAGGTGAAGGGCGGGCAAAGTTAGTGAAGCATCCGTGGCCGGTATGAAACCAAGGAAGCTGAGGGAAGGTGTGCAGCACTCCTGACGTGGAAACCGATTGCCGGAGTCATGTGCAGGAACGAAAGACTAAACGAACCATCTGTTACGTGGTGCACTTCCGAGTCTTCCTTAGATGCGCAGTGCTCGAGGGAAATGGAGGAATTCCTGATCCTTAACGAATGGTGTGAAAGTTTATTTTATTGATTTTTAACGTCACAATCTGTATCCCGATGGTAGGATGGCAAGGTTATGACCGGTGAAGCTTCAGTGAGATCTGTTTGTGTACAGTGAGTTTTGGAATTCAGTTGTTGAATTGTGTTGTTTCTTTATATATTTGGAAAATTTGTCCTTGCCATAACACAGATTTTCACTCTCTCTCTCTCTCTCTCTCTCTCTCTCTCTCTCTCTCTCTCTCTCTCTCTCTCTCTCTCTCTCTCTTAGAGCGCACACAGTCTGTGTGGTGGTGTGGTGTCTGTGATGGCGTGCTGTGTTAGGATTACAATGCTATTCATATTTACGTAGTTTTAATAGCATCTAAAAAATATATACAAGTAAGTAGAGAATTCGCATGTATTTTTGACTCCACTGCTTCATTATCATGGTTGAAAATAAAGCTGCAAAGGAATTCTTAAAATTGTCGCACACAGTTGAATTCTCAGTTTTATGATATTCTATCCGATTACATTTTTTTCCCCCTTGGTTGTATATATTAAAATAATCTGTTTTTTTTTCACATTAACTCAGTTGCTTTTCCGAAAAGTTAGACATGGACTCGTTTTCTCATTTTCTATTATGGTCCCCCCAAAAAAGAAGTGTTATCAGGTGTCCACATGTCCATATATTGACTTGTCCTTATATAGAGACGTGTCCTGCAAGACTCTTATTAGTGCGAGCTCGAGACTTCATGATTCCCACCGTTGAACAGTCACCCCATGTATTTCACCCACTGAAGCTGACCAAATAAGCTGCTGCATTGAAGGATGAGGCCCGTACCGAAAAGGATGTTGAAGATGATAGATAGGAGGGTAAGAGAAGAAGGAGAAGGTGGAGGAAGAAGAGGAAGAAATAGTGGAAGTGTGGTTGGAGGTGGAAAATGAAGTGGAGGTGGGAAATGAGGTGAGGGAAGAGGAGAAGGAGAAGAAGGAGAATGAGAAAGAGGAGGAGGAGGAGGAGCAGAAGGAGAAGGTGAAGCAGTAGGAAGAGAAGAAAGAAAAGGAGGAGGAGGAGGAAGGGGAACGGAAAGAGGCTGTGGAGGCTGAGGCGTTAACTTGCGGCCTCTCTGAAACATAAGGAGAGGGATTTACGTCAAGAATATCGAGGAATAAAATTCATGGCTCGCCTGAGGAAGAGGAAAGGACCATTATATCCACGAGGAGTTATCGATATTTTCTCTTTATGTATTGGATTATATATCGCGCCTCTCAACGCCGGGAGACGAAGGGCGCCTCTCAGATACTGGAGGAAGGTGTGCTAGTGACGCTTCTCTCCATCTGGGAAAAGTTGTGGTCATAATGTTAATAATTGCCGTGTATGGATTGGTGGTCGTGGTAATGTGCTTGTTGTAATGGTGGTGGTGAGAGAGAGAGAGAGAGAGAGAGAGAGAGAGAGAGAGAGAGAGAGAGAGAGAGAGAGAGAGAGAGAGAGAGAGAGAGAGAGAGAGAGAGAGAGTGAGTGAGTGAGTTTGGTTCTGCGTTATAATTGAGTGTACAGTTGTCAGTGGTTTGCACGTTATCGTGACAGAAGCTTTCTCGAGTTTTAAAGAGTAATGCGAACACAGTACCTTGAAATTCATATATTTTTTTTTCTCTCTGCCGAATAACTCGCCTGACATTATCATAGGTGTGTGAATTAATGTTTTAGTGGCACAAGAAAGACTCGAAACACGTGCAGAAGATAAGGTTGTGCAGGAAGAGAAGCCGCACCGCAGCGACCACCAGCATGCCGTCATGGAAATAAGAAATACTGTGAAGAAAGGTTGTGACAATTCGTAGAGAGGAAACGGCACATTGTATTGATTAGATTAAAGGAGAACAGTAAGATCTGAAAAAAAGAGAACTGCGGAAAAGCTTGATTTTTTTTGTGGGGGGGGGCATTTTTCATTGAAAATTTGTCGAATTCCAAAGACGACAGAGTAAAAAGGGTTTTTTTTTTTTTTTTTTTTCTTTTTACTGAATAATCAAATCAAAGGGAGACGCGTTGAGTTATCCAGAACACTTGAATTTTTCGTATAGGTCACACTATATTTAGGAGCTTCTTTGTTCGTAGATATTTTTAGAAAGATCTATAAAGAACTTGGTTTTCAGCATCATATATAATGCACTCTTCTCTGTTAGTCTCTCTGCTAACAGCCCGTGTGTGTGTGTGTACCTGCCAAACTGTGACCTTTTTTTTTTCCTATAAGTGTATTTGTATCTCTCTCTCTCTCTCTCTCTCTCTCTCTCTCTCTCTCTCTCTCTCTCTCTCTCTCTCTCTCTCTCTCTCTAATATCCGTCTGGCATCCATATACAAACTAAATGGAATTTTGGAAATGGGGAGAGAGAGAGAGAGAGAGAGAGAGAGAGAGAGAGAGAGAGAGAGAGAGAGAGAGAGAGGGAGAGGAGGAAGGGGAAGGGGTAGGAGGTAGGAGGTAGTAATATTAGTGGTAGTCCTAGTAAATGAAAAAATGAATTGATCAGACTTTGGGGAGGAAGGAATGGTAATGATGAAAGAAAGATGAAGTGAGAGAATGAGAAGGGGGATGGACAGAAAGGTAGAGAGGGGAGGATAATGGAATAATAAAACAAGTGATACTTATAGATACCAACAACCTTGTCTGGCTTTTCTAACATTTACACCTGTCATTCAAACTGTCTTTGTGTTTACTAACCTAATGGAATGTCTGTCTATCTCCTGTCTTTCCCGATCTTAGTCTCTTTCACTTTTCCGTCTCTGTCTTTGTATCAATTTTCTCTCTCTTATCTGCAAACGAGGGAAGCTTCAAAAAGAAAATGAAAGCAGGGCACTAAAGGAAAACGAGAGTTGAATGGGACACTTAAGTAAACTGAAATATACTCGTATAAAACTATGTATCATATGAGAGGAAAAAATTAAGTCTAAATTACGATAATAAAACGAGTGGAAGATGGCAGCAGCAAAATGAACCTGGACGGAGAAAGGCCTGACTTTTATGTATATTAGGAGTGCATAGTGTACTGTACAGTGTTCGTCGAAGTCTCCCCTTTCACTTGTCTGTCACCTGCCTAATTAAATTGACGTCTAGGTCTTTTTTCTTTATTTTTGCTATCTCTTTTCTAACTCTTCCTGGACCTTTTCCTTTTCCTCACCCTCTTCATTTGCTATTTAGGCCATTTTTTTTTTTTTTTTTTTTGTTACTCATACGTTTTTTTTTTTTTTTTGGCATCTACGCCTCGTTTTCTTTGTTTTCTTTTTTTTTTTATTCTTACTGGTGGCTTTTAATCGTGAAAAATTATCCAGGGAAAAAGAAAAGAATGACGAAGGAGGTGAAGAAAAAGAGAAAGTGAAAGATGTGGAAAGTAAAAGAAAGAACAGGAAAGAAAGTCAAGAGAAGACGTTAATTAGCCGCGTTGAACAGCAGCCTGTGAAAGTTAGTTGGACACATATTCTGTAATTGCCTTTTCCTTCTCTCTTATGTTCTTGCGTGTTCTACTTTTGCTTTATTCATGTGACTTAGTCTGTAAAATGGTTTACCTTTATCTTTCGGGGAGTTGCACCCTCTTTCTGTAATTAAGTTTCAATCCGGTATTGCATTTACTCTTTGGTTTGTTGGTGTTGGTTTTTGTTGACTTTATTAAGGATGGAAGTTTTACAGCAACACAATAGCGTTTGGCGAGGGAGTGTTAAGAATAGGAGGAAAAATATGGATGAATGTATACATGTTTTTGTTTCCCTTTACTGTGACTTGACTTGTTTGAAGAGAAAAATGAAATTCTCCGAAATAAACTAGCCAATATTAAAAGAAAAAAAAACTTTTCTTTCAGTGAAGTGACAAGTGAGCGGGCTTTTGTGTACTTTTGTGCCTAAATGCGAGTTTTCTTTCACGTGAAAAAGAAAAAAAGTAATTTCTATAGCTTTGAAAGGTACGTTGCTTGTTCAAAGAATTTTTTTACTCTTTTCATATTTGATTTTATGGTTATTCCACGATCACTTTATTCGTGATCAGCGTAACTCACATTTTCCCTTGATAAGATTAATTTATATAGTGCAATAAAAGAAAAAAACTTCCATTTCTTGTAAACGGGAATGGCGTAGTATCCCATCTTTTGAAACGTTGTGACGTATAGAAAAAGTAAAAGGAAAGCAGAGCAGAAGAAGCCCCTGCACACACCCACCCACCCACACACACCTTCACAGTTATAAGGATTACTCATGCTCGATGGAGCAGGACTTTCTTTTATTCCTGAAATCCATTTGCTCTTCTTTTTGCACATTGTTTTTCTTTCTTTTCTTACTGCTAAATTAAGTGAGAGTAATTGCCTTGAGTGCATCATTCGCCTGAGTGATTTTTTTGTTTTTTCATCTTGTTTGAGAGTGTCAACTGCAGACCAAGTGGGCAGCAGTTCTTTAGATCAGCTTGTGCTTGTCATTTCCTTTTCATTCTTTCCCATTGAGTGTTCCGTCTTGGAATCCTGCAGCTCTTCTATGTCTTTTATTCTCTCTCTCTCTCTCTCTCTCTCTCTCTCTCTCTCTCTCTCTCTCTCTCTCTCTCTCTCTCTCTCTCTCTCTGTCACCCACGCACTCACAACTCTTCCTCTGTCCTCTTCTCATTCATCTGCTCTCCCTCTGACACTCCCTCCCTCAGGTGGAGACAAAAGCCGCCATTATTCGTCTTCCCGCGGTGAAGTCTTTCCTCCAGAATTTTACCGCATCCTAAATGTCATTAAGATCTTATGAAGCGTGGTGCTATTTTTTTTTTGTCTCCCTGCCGTCATCTCATCTCCCGTCTTAATATCTGTGTTGCTGATGGGAATTCTATCGCCTTGGAAGAAGCTAACGAGATCCCGCGCCCAGGGGAGCGTGGGGGGATGGCCAGCAAGTTTAGGGGAGCCGTGGGGATACACAAGGGGAGAGGTCATAAGGGAGAGAGGAGAGAAGGCGGAGAGAGGAAAGTGAGGGAAAATAACAAGTGGTGACAGAGGGGAGAGGGGGATAGTGTGAGAGAAAAATGCTGACAGAGGAGAGGAAAGAGGTAAAAAAGTTGACGGAGGAACCAGTGAGGGGAGAAGTCGGTGGTGAGAGGGGAGGACGCGGTGACGGGATGCGTGGATGACGGCGTGGTAATGGATGATGGGCACCACGCAGGGGAGCTCGCGGAAGGGAAGTCTCCGCCTTAACAGATTCATCACCCCGCTCGCATAATCGCTCCTGACAGATGTCTTTGATTGCAATTGCAGTTATATTTATGATCATAATTGATTTGAACTGGAATGATTTTCACTGAAGAATTATTCATTAGGGAGATAATGGAAAAGCATTCTATTATGTTCTATGACCATTTTATGTGAATAATATGTATGTACTAATCTATATGCATGAGTAATTAAATTATTCAAATTAACTAGTGATATTCGTTACGCAGTTTAGTGTTCATCAGCGATATTTTCTTGTGTAATCACAGGCATTGCAGGGCTGTGTCATTCGCTTTCCTTTCCCAGGAAGCGGAACCCGACTCACGGACATTAAAAGGGGATCATGAAAGGGGATCATGCGTGGCTGGAGGGAAAATATATTGTAGGCGGCACAGTTCATCCATCACGATTTGAAGAAAAAGTCAAATTATGGAACTTCTAATGCGGACAGGATTGACATGATTCCAGAAACTCGTGGTAAAAGTCTGGTGAATGAACATCCGTTATAGGTCAGCGCATCACAAACAGGATACAAGCAGGATTTAAGGATGACCAGCGACAATAACAAGCAGATCACTTACATTCCACGGAAAGCCAGTGTTGCATACGGGACGCGAGCACCGAGTGACAGGCAAGGGTGACGGGGAGACCATGGCGTAACAATGGTAATAACAATAGTGTGAGAAACCCAGAATTGAATGCATCGTCCTCATGAATATCATCGCATCTTAGTGTGCGTGTTACAGAGCGATTATCAACAATTGTCGGCAGAGGCTAAGGCTAATTGCATGAAGTGGCTAATGACGTTGTTCATAGCGGAGTGAATATCAATAGATGGAGTTCCTGGGTTAAGTGGCATGAGTGTAGCCCTTCAGAGCGTTGCACACGGAAGGGTGGCGCTGGTGAGATGATGAGAGGGACGCGGAGAAGGAAGATGAAATTGTCTACGTAATTTTCACATTCAGTTTTTATTACAGTAATGTATCGAAATGGCTACGATGGCAGTACTTAGCATACATCTCCAACTGATAATCGATATGAAACTAACATATTCCCTCGTAACGCTAGTCTACGAAATCACCTCCGTCGCCGTACCCACTCGAAAAAATAGAGGTGATGTAGGAAAATTGGCGAAAGAGGCAGACAAATCAGACCGGAATGAAGTGAAACAGCAGGAGAGTGCACAGTTAACTTCACATAAGAGAAATGTAGAACTGGAAGATACCTGGAGAGAGAGAGAGGCAAAAAAATCTTGACATGGAATTGGATAGTGTAAGTGAGTGCGTTGCCCAAGACGAGAGGCCGACTGAAGAGGCACTGGCCGAGGTTGTTGAGCGAAGTGGTTAACGATTTCTCACTCTCCGCTCCCCTCTCCCTCAGTAGGTCCATTATTCCCTCATCCTCCTCTCCCCTCTGCCCGGTAATGCGTTTGTCTATAAGCTTGTTGGATGGAAGGAGAGAAAGAACTAAAGTAAACGTGAAGGAGGAAATTAGAGGGTATGTAAGGAGGCTAACCCGAGGATGCCTGATAAAACACGCAACAAGGGCGAATATGTGTGAAACAATATGTGGACGACTTTTTAAAAATAACGTACACACAGAGAGAGAGAGAGAGAGAGAGAGAGAGAGAGAGAGAGAGAGAGAGAGAGAGAGAGAGAGAGAGAGAGAGAGAGAGAGAGAGAGAGAGAGCAAAGGAAGGAAGATTTACGGTCTTGTGATTTCGTACCTCGCTCCCTGCGTGGTCAAACTTTACCCAGGGTTGGTGGGGAACATGCAGTTAGCAAGTTCAGGAGAGCAGCAAGCCTGAAAACATTGGCAAAAGACAGCAAGAGATGCAACACTGCGGCGGACTGTGAAATACTGAAGCTAGTCAATTAGAGTGTAAGGGTCCATCTCTTTTTTTTTTTAAGTGATATACAGAGTAAGGGTACCATTATTAGAGCTGAGGCAGTGAGATAGATGGCAAGGATGAGTTTACAGGAAAGTGAGGAAACCAGCAAAAATTGTTTGGAGAAACTGATGTTTATTCATAGCTTTGTATTTTTTAGACTGAATTCAGGACGCGAAAAACGTAAGCTATGAACTGTTATCAGGTTTTTAAATGTTTAGGGAAGACATCAATTTATCGAAACCAGAAGAGTGGGGGTGGGGTTTCAAGTATGCACAGTAGATGTTGTGGGGATTGTGTGTCAAGTAAACATCGATGAATCCAGAACCAAAGTTGACTTGCAAATAAGCATAGAATGATTTGTGTATGGAAGTCGATAGGTTACTGGTGCGAGTTGTAAGTGGTTGAGTAGTAAAATATCGAATAGAGGATAAAAGCTGTTTAGAATATCGAGCAGAGAATAAAAGTTGTAGAAAATCCCAAACTTGAGTGGCAAAGCTCAGTATTCACAAGAAGTTTCACAATTTCTGCAGTATATTTCGTGCGTCTCACTACAGTGCACTCCAATGACAATAATCCTGAGCAAGGCTGGAGACGATCCTCATTGTCCACATCAGTCTTTGGTAATCTGAATGTAAGTGTAGTGTTAATTGCTGATATACCTAATAGCGTGTAGGCGTAGACTGGAACAACGTCCTTAATTATATATATATTATATATTATGTGATTGTCTTTAGTGATTGCCTTTAGTGATGTCCCTGTGATGTAATTTTGTTTCAGTCTTCGGATTGCTGTGAATAAGATGTGCAGGATATTAAATTTAAAGATAGAAATCATGTAATTGATGTAAATATTGTTGGTGAACCTGCTTCGAACCACAAGGAGCTCAGTAATAAATATAAGTCCCTCACTGTACGAGTTTAACGTTCGCTGTATCATGTGATGCTTGACCATCAGGCTCTGTTATTATTTTCATATTTAGTACATTAAAGTATATATTATTGTTTATCCTTCTATGCTGTCGTCTAAGAGAAACACGTTTTGGCCGGTGCTGTTTTACTGTTGGGTCAGTAGGGCAGTGTACAAGATAAAATAAGCCATATGATACAAATACCCAGGAATTCACGTGACATGACACTGAAAAATTCATATTCATATTGCACACAATTCGTCAATATTTAGTCCATCCAGTCGTACATTCATTCACTTGCGTCCCATTCATCTCATACAAGTATCACCTGTTACTCATTCCTTCCACATCCTTCAGGACCCTCACAAGATACCTTCGTAAATCACCGGGTAACTCTGAAATATTGTCTGTCCCAAGGGAGTGACGATAGAAGGGTGACTACTGTGATGTCGTATTGTTACCTTAATGCCTCGCTACTTTGTGCTGCAGGATGTGAAGAGAAATGCTCTGAGAGGATACAAGGGGTATAACACCATACAACGCCCTCCAGGTGCCTCATGTGTTAGTGTTTTCTAACCGTAAATGCAAATTGACCGCTTGTGTATGGCGTAGCATAATAATTTTATTTACTTGTCTCTCTTTTATAAACCTCATTTTCTATTAAACGTAAAGGTGATTAAAAGAGGGATGATATGAGGATTATAGACAAGGGTTGAAACTGGAACGATGGGGAAAATTGGAGAGAATTTAATGTTGATTTACAATAATTATTATTTAGTCGTGGAAACTTTGATGTATTTCAATGTAATGACAAACTTTATAAAAAAAAATGTCAAGCATAGACTTAGGAAACTCATTCTCTGTTTTTTTTAAGTGAGAGATGAGTGCATAATGCTCAGGAAAAATAGCACATGTGATGTTAAGCTTCATGTCATGATATATTGATCACAAATTGCCAGAAGTATTAAGAAACATACACAACATTCGCGAGGCCACGTCTGGAATACATGGTGCAGATCAGGTCATCAAATTACCTTGAAGGATTACAAAGGCGAGCAGCAAAACCAAAATCCCCGTTGTGTAATGTGTCTCATAGGCAAGATTAAAGCGATTACACATGCTTTCTTTCCATGAATGAACAATTGGAGGGATATAATTTAAACTTTTCAATGCTAAATTAATTCAATAAAATGAATCTTAAAGGACATTTCCAAATATATGTCTTTGACAGTTAACAAGTGGAAGCATCTTGAAACTCAAAGAACAGTGGCGCAACACGTGTGTGAGAAAATCATCCAGAACTCGAAAACTACAAAATAATTGAGATCTATATTAGCTTAGTATTTCTGGAAAGCAGGATTTCACTTTAATTATTTTCTCATCACGGATGCTGTGTGGCAGAACCCGTGGTCATTACAAAGATGAAGAAAAGAATTTTGACAATTTTCAGGACTAGTAGTGGTAGTTGTGGTAATGTAGTCTGGTAGATTCGTCCATTTTTCTTTTTTACTGTTAAGATTTGCTTGTACACATTTCCTTCACTGTCTTCGATCTGTTCCTTGTCGACTTGAGGAATAGGTGGGGGGGAGGGGGGTTTGGATCTATTTCTGTTTTTTTTTTATTAGTATTAGTAAATTGACGAGTATCTACCCTTGTTCAATAGATTTCCTTCTCTCTCTTCTCCCTCTCTCTCTCTCTCTCTCTCTCTCTCTCTCTCTCTCTCTCTCTCTCTCTCTCTCTCTCTCTCTCTCTCTCTCTCTCTCTCTCTCTCTCAGTCTTTTCCTTGCTCCCTCAGCGAAAATATCGTGGCGTAAAAAACAGCCATCTTGGTGGTGTGAGGATGCGAAGAGCAATGAATGGTGTGATGGAGAAGCTGGGTGGGAGTTGAATAAGGTTGTGAATGAATCAGAGAGAGAGAGAGAGAGAGAGAGAGAGAGAGAGAGAGAGAGAGAGAGAGAGAGAGAGAGAGAGAGAGAGAGAGAGAGAGATCTGTTTTCCGAGAGTCCAACTTTAAGATGTCTGGCGGCAGTCCTGAGCTACCTGGCCAGATCTAATCAGTGATGAGAGAAAAAAGAAGTTAGGTACAGGAAATTGGGAGATGTGCTGATTGGAGCCGTAATAGGAAAAGTTGGTGTGCAAGGAAATGGCGCGTGCATTACTGTGCCGCCAATGTGTTTCCAAACGGCTTTTCGTTACTCATTCTTTTCTTGGTTATGTTTTCATGGTAATCGTTGTTTATTTTATTTTTTTTTTTATGCAAACAGAATAAATTAAATCACGACTCCTAGGAAGAGGTAATGCCCACTCACGCACGCACGCACACACACACACACACACACACACACACACACACACACACACACACCACTTATTTCTGAAATTATTGCATTTATAAAAGAAAATAGAAATGCCCTTTAATTTGGAATATGATCCTAAGAAAATTTAGTCATCCACCCACCCATCCAACCACACACACACACACACACACACACACACACACACACACACACACACACACACACACACACACACACAGTTAACCACCCAAATATGAGTATACTGAAGGATGCTGAAAAACAAACAAATGGCAAACACAGGCTGCGTGGAAGCAAATTAGCGCAAAACCAGTTTTTAACCTCGAAATTACATTAAAGAAAAGCAAAACGCGTGTATTCGTCTGATTTTTATGTATATATATATATATATATATATTTTTTTATTCTTTTACTGCAGTGATTAAAATCTAAACTTTTAATTTTCTTTCGGTGAACCTTAGACTTAGTGGGAATATTTTTAGAAATTGTGGGATGAAAATGTGCACAGAATTTCGTGAATACAAATACGTGGATACGGATTCTATCCCTTGCTTTGCACGACTGCTTCCATTCCAACTTTCCTTTCCAGCTGATCTATCACTGCTCTGCTACAGGACTTATGTTTTTCGCTTAAATCCTGTAGTGGTGGAAGTGCTACGTAGTACACGTGTCACGTATTAACAACGTTTTCATGCTTTTTGTTAATAATGTTCCTACTTGACCTTAATGCCTGACATGTGTCGAGCTGGTGACGCCCTAAAGTTATGTGTTACTTTACTAGTGACTTTTTTTTTAGCGGAAATTATGTAAACCACAGACTTGATACATCACGGAAAAATGGACAGCTCCTGCTCAATGACTTCATTACGCAGGCTTTCCATAAGTTCGCTCTTCCCTCGACCACAGCACTTTTCTCTTCTCAGCAGAACTTCATCAGGCTGTCAGAAAATCCTGGCTGCACATTCCAGTTTTTGCTAAATGAGCATGAATGGAGTCCAGAGTTTCGTTTCGTCTTCATTCAGATGTTGGTCTATGCAGAGGCCTTGCCTGTCCTCAGCACTATGAAGTGCAGCTCTCGCGTCGGTGAGGCCTCCGCGCGTGCACCACTTTTAGAGAGGGTAAAGTCAAAGGTTATTCTCATTAGATCAGCGAGCTTTTTAATGAGTAGCTTTTTTTATTCAGCCTCAAGTCCGCTGCACGTGTCATTTTTTTTCTGCTATACTTTTATGGTTGCTGCTTTTCTAGATATCCTACTGGCGTGCCGGTCCTCTCAGTCACCCCACTGCACAAAATTGCACCCCATTTTCATTCCTATTTTGCCTGATAGTGATGTAAGAGCTCGGTCACCAGTACATAGCATCATCCATCCTCTTCATTTGTACGAGCCCTGTTTGCCTCCCGCTGTCTCACGGCTTTCCTGCAGCCTGGATTTCTTGAGGGAAGGTTTGTTATGGGAATTGGAGAATTAGATTTTTTTATTTGAATTTTTTTTTTTTTTATTGTAAGAAACAGTAAATAAGTTAACTGTACTTGTTCAGATATTCGTAATCGTGTCTTTTTAATAGGTCTTTACAGCTAAATCTGTATACACAAATATAATTGTAAAAATGCATTTTTATTCTAAAATGCAAACCTTCATATACAAATGGACAACTTGTGAGGACGTAATTTGCATTAAGCTTTTTACAGCAAAAATAATGAAATTGTCATCAGTTTGTTCAAACAGATAATGATTGACTATAAGGCATATAGTAAAATCTTTATTGCTAACGTGAAAATTCGCTTCTTCTAATCATTTGGGGTGCGATAAGTAAAGACCCATTACGTTCCATTTTTTTGGGAGCAAAACCACATTTCATCTTGCACGAGGCTGCCTCTGATATTCATTTCTCGATGAGCTTGCCATGGCTGATTCGAGACCTTGCTGTGTGCGTAAGCTCAGATTCCACCCGATGTAAAATTCATCAATGCACTATTCTGGATAAAGAAAATTAAGTTAGCTTGTATTTTCCTGTTAATTTGTGTTGGAATTCCTTTACCAGTATTGGGAAGAGATTATTATTATTATTATATAATTTTTTTTTTCTTTTTTCGCGTGTGTTTCACCGCCGGTGATAACTGATGTGTACTAACTTGTCTGTTCACGTTGGTATAAATTTGGAAATCCAGAACTTAGCGTAACCAGAACCATTGCACTGATATGGACACGTATAAATGACATTTGAAAACTAAACGCTGAATTATAAAGCAGCAACGCAGAAGGAACAGCGAACGACCAAACAAAACGTTATGCAGACACTCCAAGCGCTCGACAAAACTATCAGCATACTATGGAGTACCAGGTAAGAGAGGGCAGGTAAGGCTCTCTTTCCCCCTTGACTGCAGGCCCTATGATCCCAGCCAATTATCTCCTCGTCCAGGAGTAGCGAGGGCAGAGGCGCGTGATCAACTCCACTGCCAAGCTGGTGTGACCAGAAATGCTTACACCCTGATCTTCAATATTAAAAAGGATCTGTGAGGGGAAGGCGCGGCGCAACAATCTGGGTTCCATCATGTTGTTACCGAATTCGACTAATTCCTTAACGGTCCTGTAAATCGCGAGGCTAGTAAAGGTGACAGACGGAATATGGTCGTAAAATTGGCCGGAATCCCTCCCTCCTCCATTGCATCCGAACGAGCCTGGGTGAATTGAGTTGAATCCCGTCCTGGAATCCTACTCGCGGTTGATTCACAAAGCAGCATGAGATTGGCAGGAGCGAAGCACGAGGACCTTCCAGCTTCCCAACCCCGCGACCCTCCACAG
Source organism: Scylla paramamosain (assembly GCF_035594125.1). Lineage (NCBI taxonomy): Eukaryota > Metazoa > Arthropoda > Malacostraca > Decapoda > Portunidae > Scylla > Scylla paramamosain. Next base: position 19,767,417 of record NC_087178.1, read on the forward strand.
TGAGGGTCTGGAGGTCGGCCACCACGGCTGGGTACCGTGCTCGTGCTCCTCCCCTCTCCCGCCATCAATTCGTGCCTGTCGAACGCCCACGGCATTACTCGCCACTATCGGATACTGATTCCTCTCGTTACTGTCTTGTCGGATTAATCGACACATTCACTGTGTGATAATCGCACACCTCTTGATCTACCGGCGAGGAAACTTGTGATGAGCAGCGACCGACCAGCGGGCGGCATCACCAGACAAATAACTGTTAACTGACTCCTATCTCTTAATGGCGGCCGCAAGGAGGAGCGACTATGGGTTAACTCATCCATTTACTGACGATTCTCTCCTGCTGGTGTCCAGATGAGGTCAGGGCATATTGGGGCTTGTCAACCACGAATTACGGAGCCGCACGGATTCACCAATATTGCCTGGCCGCGGTAATTGCTACGGCAGAGAGGCCACGGCCACCAGCTGCTGGGCCAATAATCACAGAGTTGAGTGAGGTGGCAGTGGGACGCGTTAGGCGACCCTCCACGTTCTCCTTCGCCTCCTATGCATATATTCATTCCCTTACCTCCTTCCCTCCCAATATATATTTCATTCCATCTCCTACGCCTCCTTATCATTTCAGCCTCTACAAGTTTCCATCTTACCTTGCATGCCCTTCCTTCCATCTCTGTGACTTTGCATTTAGCCTTTCAACTCTTCCTCCTTTACCATACATTATCTTCCTCCATCGACGTGTAACACTCCCGCACCCCTTCCTCGTGTTCTTCTATCTCATCACCCATAAATCTTCGTTTTCCTCAGCCACTTACTTCCAACATACTATATAGATTTAATTTCCTCTATGTCTCGCATCTTCAGACCGTCTCCTTCTTTCAACCTTCTTTTCCAACTCTCTATTCGTCTTTTCTCTAGTTCTCTCCTCTCCGCAACCTTGCATCTCACTCCCCGGCAATATCTTCCACTAAATACTCTGCGCTTTTCACTTACAAAATTGGTTCAGTTTCATCACAGAAGGAATTTACAGAGAACCGCAAGGAGTCTCTCTCTCTCTCTCTCTCTCTCTCTCTCTCTCTCTCTCTCTCTCTCTCTCTCTCTCTCTCTCTCTCTCTGCGAGGAAATCAGTGCGTATCAACCGGATTCCTCCAATCATAGCAATCCAAGAAGTTGAAGGCGTCCATCCTGCTCCCCACACAGTAAAAAAGAGGCAGTCAGAATTTCAAACAGGCGGAAAGATCGAGGACTTAAAGAAATAAGAAAGAACAAAAGTAACAGGAAGACAGGATTGACGGAAGGGGCAGAGATGTAAGAAAGAAGAGAAAAGTAGGGGGAAGAAGAAAGTAATACAGGTACTAAACGGAAGGAAACGGCAGAGAGAAAAAGGTGGAGGAAGAAAGACAGAGAAATAGGCGAACTAGAAATTAGATGACAGAATCTGAGTCAGACGAGCAGAGAGAAAGTGTGAAAGACATGGACAGGCGAGCAAAGACAGACAGCGACTAAAACATAAATATACAAAAGTAGACGGCAAACGAGGACGCGAATACACATTAAACTAGGAAATGGCACATAAACAAACGTTCGTAGAGATGTAGTCAAGACATGCACATATAATACGTACTCGTACACTTGTATTCATACGTAGATACTGTGGAAATGGGTAGTAAAAACATATATTTGTACGATCACAAGTACATGCAAACGTACATATGTGATAACAGACATGCAGTTGGAAAGACAGACAGGTATTGTACAAATAAACAAACGCATACGGACAAAGACAAAAGCGTCGAAAAAAAAAAAAGCATGCCAAACACAACCATACTGACAAAGGAAATACCGAAGCCTTTTAAAAACCAGAATTCCGAAATGTTAGTAGGACATGAACGCTGTGGGAAGTGTAAAATGTAGACCGAAAAACAGATCATAAATCATCCGCCGCCGTGAACACGCTGATAGAAGGAGGAAAGAGACGCAGACACACATTTGCAAGTGAATAGCTTTGCTCCCTTCCCCCCATTTGCGTGCACCGAGACCTGCACCACCCTCACCAACACCCGATTCCTGATCCCAGGCGAGTCTACCCGTCCATCACCCCTCACCCCTCACCCCTCATGCCCGCTGCTGTATCCTGTATATCTAGTAACGCCACCTTTAACCACGGTTGCCAGCTTCTCACCAGGGTTCCCTCACTCGTATCGCACAGTCGTAAACTCAGTTTTTTAATCAAGAAGAGTACAAGTGGCACATGAATACTCTTTCTGCTTCAATTCAAAATGATGGGGAAGAAATATGAAATGACAGTCAGCAAAAAAAAGCGTGAGTGTCTCCAAAACCTGGATAAAAATAGTGCATTTTTCTTATCTCGCACAATGCTTGACAATGCCACGCTGAGGGAAAGAAACAGGAGTGAATGCTTGATTTGCAGACTAAGAGCTACCGGCTTCCTATTACGCTCTGTGATTGAGACATAATTACTGGGGCGTAGTGTATCATTTGCATCCACGCAGCGTCAAGTAACGACCTTAGTGACGTCTTTATTTATTCTATTATTTTGGAAGGTCGCTCCTCAGCCGGCGTGCCATTAGAGTGTTCAGTATTGTGGTTCATCGGCGCTTCTTGTGCTGCTTGGTGCGTTCATAATTATTTCCTTCATTACTCCTTTATTTACAAGCTCGCGCCAACCTCACGCTCACATGCCGGAGTGCAGTGCTTATGTAAAATGGAAATTTCATTAAATCTTAAGCCATGCATACGCGCTCGCATTCACACACACACACACACACACACACACACACACACACACACACACACACACACACACACACACACACACACACACACTTTCATCACTGCTTAAAAATAGTAATTGGATTTTGTCGTTATAATATTCTCGGGACAAAATTGGTTACGTCATGGTGATCTTATTTTGAGCCTTTGTCTCTCTCTCTCTCTCTCTCTCTCTCTCTCTCTCTCTCTCTCTCTCTCTCTCTCTCTCTCTCATACCTGGCAGTCCTCCGCGGCACCATATCACGGGACAATATCAGCCAGGTAGGGACGAGTCTCCACCTGCCGGGACTCGTGGGAAAGGTCAGTGTGACATTCATGTAATACCTGTCTTGGTGGTTGTGGTGGTGGTGATAGTGGTGGTGGTGATAGTGAATTGTAGTGTGTTGGTGTGTTGGTGGTGATGGAGATGATAGTATAAATGGTTCTGGTGATTGATAGTAGTAGTTACTTAGTATTTCCTTCCAATTTGACAGCAGTATATCACATCGTTGTTGCGTCGCTAGAATCAGTCAGCCAGTCTTCAAATGCCATCAGGGTCTTCTACACTCAATAGCGTCTTAGCAAGTCAACCTAACAAGTCACTGGTATTGCTTCCTTCAGAGAAACTCAATATGGAGAACGCTACACCTATCCCGCCACACTGAGCATACTTATCCCCTTATAATCCTTCACCTCATTCTTACTGCCTCTGCCACTGAATAGCGACCCAATAACTTCCTGCTCATCATTTACCTCCTTCGATCTCTACGGCGAGCATCATTTGTAATGTCGCGTCTCTATACTTTAAAATGTCCACACTTCTCGCAATTTTGTTACCCGTACCTTTGAAATGTCGTCATCGCAATGGTCTGGTTTCCATAGCCACAAAATAACGAGTAAACATAACCTAAGCTTGCTTAAACTATCGTAACATCCACCATCACTCCCTTCACATACTCTCGCCAAACATTCCTGGCTTCTGCTGTATCCGTAATGTCACCCCAGAAGGCATTGTCCTCTCTCAGCAAGTCGTGGACCATGTAGGATAATCTAATTCTTACATGACCTAACTTAAACTAACATAAAACTATCCACAGCCACCACTGGGGAACTCTTTTAACTGCCTGGGACACAACCTTTACCAGAATATTATTATTTTTGCGCGCTTGGAATGCATATGGATGATAACAGATGACAGAGCAAACGTTGGAGCATTCAGTTCAATTTCCTGAATATGGAAGAGTTTGCTTCTAGCGTTAAAATAAATAAGTAAATAAAATATGCAAAAAACAATCAAACTACCTTTTCACATCAACTTTCCTGTTCTGTTTTCCGAGCCACTTGAATCCTTAAACTTCCATGATGCATGTCCATTGTTAAGTCTTCCTGTTTGTCTATCTGCCTGCCTGCTTGTCTGTCTGTCTGTCTATCTTTGCCTGCCAGCCTGCCTGTCTCTCTCTCTACCTATCTATCTGCCCATCTGTTTATCCATCTCTTCATCTATCTATGTGTCTGTATTTGTCAATTTATATATTTACCTATGTTTATCTATCAATCTATCGGTTTATCTATTTATCGCTTTGTCTTTCTATCTACCGTATATATCAATCGATCAGTATCTATCTATCTGTCTTACATAAATTTTAGCGGTGCTGTCAGTATTTACATCTATACATATGCCTGTTACATCGTGTGTATAGAGTTGTCGGGCTTAAATTTAGCATGAATATGGGCGCTCGTAGGGGTCCCGTGAGCATCGCTAGCTGTACTGTATTTCGAAATTCATCGTTAGGAACTCTGTAGGTCTACACGTTTGATCCAGAAAAAAAAAAAAATTTCTTTATGTAGATATGCAGCGGGACAGGAAGGGTGATGTACACACTACTCAACAACAAAATAAATAAATGACTAAATAAAATATTAAAAAAAAGACGACACAAAGAAAAAGAACGACAAACCATTTTTGTCTTCAGTAAGACCACTTATAGTTTTTGTGGTTTTGTTATAGTTTGGCATACGCTATGAATCAATATTCTGCGTTGCACGTCTAGCAGGTGGAAGCAAGATGTGA
>NC_087178.1:19777250-19839750 GCF_035594125.1 Scylla paramamosain
TTTACTTGATTATTCTCTACAATTGTCCCACTTCTGGATTTTCATTACACAAAGGAATGTATGATACCTTCCGCATTTTAGCCTCCACGAATTAACATTAACATTTCGGCTCTAATGGGGGAACTTTGGCGGAAACAAACTCTCAGGCAATTACATACTACGTACATAGAACGGTAGCGGCGAGGTTTGAATCACTGCTGCCACCATCGCCACCTCCTCCACACTACCGCTACCACCACCACCCACCACCAGTAGTGTTCTCCCTCTCCCGGATGCCCTGCAGTTGTATTCTAGGTATTTTAAGCGAATGCAATTGCCTGAATACAGAATTACCAGGGTAGAAAGCGATAATATTACTTCAGGTCGAAATGTCTAGAGGTGTTTTGTATTGTATTCTGTAGAACGTAAATGGATTCATGCTTGCATACATATACTGTCAGTTTATCGTCATCCTGTTGGTCATATTCACGTTGTGCACAAAAATTCTGTCAAAGCTGCAAAGGAAATGATCAAATGTAATGTAGAAATAAAGTAGTGCATTTTCTTGATATACTCGTAGAAAATTCATCTTCGATATAATATTTCTTCTATTATATTCGTCTTTATTATGTATCTCGTTCTTCATAATTTGATTAGAGAGCTGATGCAGATGTGGAGAGATGATACCGTCATGAAGAACAGCGCCCCCCGCCCCTCTTGAGGTGTCTTGGTAGCTTGTGATATCTTCTGATGGATAAAGATGTTGACTGATATGTAAGATAGATGTGGTACCATAACCTAACACCGCCTTAAGAATATCAGGAATGGCTGATCTTCATGTGATCCAGAAAAGACAGTGACCCCCAATATATCTGAAGCAGAGGAGCCTCCACCCTCATAACACTTCCCGTTTTCGATGTAAAATTAGTAGTTATCCTGTGGCTCGATTTTTCTCGAGTTCATTGATGTAGTCGCGCGATATTGATTTTTGCGTCCCACAGAGTACCATCTCCCTCTGTTTATTCTTCCTCTGTCATCACTGTTTCTCCTCTTCTGCTTTCCCTCCATTTTGTCCTCTTCGTTGTCATCTTCGTCTTCTAATACTTCCTGTTTTCTTATTTCTGCCTCTTTTGTCCTGTCCTTTGTTCCGGCTCAGGGGCGGCTGCGCTTCAGTGCGATGCATTCGTTGCATCATGATACACTCGTCCTATATGCCAGTCGTATTGTCATCTAGTTTGTCGTTTCCCAGAACCTTTTCCCCTAATGGCCCGTGTTTTGAACCTTGCAAACACAAATAAACCTAATACTCCGTGCAGCGCCGGAACGTGTTCCATTTTGTTTTTCCTAAGTTCAATATATTTCTACTTCACTCTTAAATGTTTCCATTCTCCCTTACTTAATTGGTATCATTACAGAATTACACCTTTCTCACTCAGGTAAATAGTATACTGCATTGTACTACATGTCATTACGGTAGCAATTATGATATATATATATATATATATATATATATATATATATATATATATATATATATATATATATATATATATATATATATATATATATATATATATATATAATGTAAAATCTTTTTAAAAGTTGTTAGGGTGTACGTATAGTTTGTTGGGTAAAAATAAATAGACAAAAACAGCCAGCGACAGTAATGGCGTATATGACAATGAAATGTATACCTTTACTTCACCAGAAAGGAAAAGTTTGGGCCACACCAGCAAGAGAGAGTGCAGCCTGAAAATTTTGCGCTTTTCTCATTTTTTCCCCTACCCCTGCTCTTCCTCTCTTCCCCTCCTCTTCTCATTCTGGTGTTCCTCCTGCTCCTCTTCTGTGTGCATCTCCTCTGGGTACAGGCGTGGGAAGGGAACACGGCTTATCTCCGCGCACACCAGTCAGGGGACACATCACCTGCTTTACTGCCGATGCCTGGCGTGCCGGGTCAGGACGGCGTGTGTGGGGAAGGAAACCGAGGGAGGAGGTGGGAGGGGACACACTAGAGGAACACACTGAGGGAAGGGGGCTGAAGGGGAAAACGGCAGACACGAGGAGCGGGTGGGGGGGGACATATGCACCCGGTGTTAAACTACATTGTCATCAGTTTTGAGGGAGTGAAAATAAACGCGTCGACATCGTGTTTAAAATTTATAGAGCAGGCTCAAAATCGCCATCATGAACGGACGGGTAAATTACTTGCTGAATGGTGTTTTGAGTGATTGAATTTGCGCTGCTGTTTTTATCCAGTGGTTCATATAACGCTTTGTTTATAATGAGACCATGAATGATTATCTGATCTGAACAACATGATATATTGAAATAGAATTCTCTTCCCTTCGGTACACACATAACTCTTCCTGATTCAGTAAAAAAATTGCCTCCTCATTTGCCTCCCGCCACAAACCTTATTAAGCCGCTGATTTAGAGTCCCATTTACACTTATTTACAATTGGTATCAAAATATTAAATGAATATACACAATCGAGTCTCACCTGCAGGCACTGCGTGAAGACAGTTCCACGTGGTGCGCCTGGCACGCCAACTTGACTTTTCATTTTATAAAACGTCCCTTCTAGTGTTATTGGTGTATTTTTTCCTTCATTCGTTTTCCTTTTACTGCCAGCCGATAGTTTGTACTTCCGCCGAGCTGAACAAACGACCCCGTACCCTAACAAATGATGGCTGTCACTTTTACGCGTGGCGGCGGATGGGGTGCCGAATGTTCCCTGCCGACGCCGAGGCAGGTGTGCGCCGGCCAGTGAATCCCATGGATCGGATCACATGAATACCCAACAGGCCTCGTGTGTGATGGGCTTAGTCTCTCGTGTGTGATGTGCATTCTGGTTGTGTGTGTGAGTGAGCTAAACTAGTTTTTGGTCAAATGGAAGAAAAAATGTTTCCTTTGTCACAAACGAAAAATGGAATGTCGTCTTACTTATTTGAGATGATTTAGTCAATAATGAATGTGATAAGGGACTTCAGAATGAGGGAGGTAGTTGTGCGGATGTATGTCAGACAATGGATGATATTAGTTGTTAAAAAGAATACGAATAGTGTTCATTCACCTACTGGAGAATGTGAGGGAGGATGCGAGGGATAGTAAACGCGATGAACTAATGATAATTAAGAGTACAGAGTGAAGAAAGCTGCGCTGTGGATGTGTGCTGGAGGCACTGGCTGGTGAAAATGAGGAAATGAATAGCATGACGAAGACGAGGAGGACAGGTGGTAGAAAGGACATAAGGAATGGTGAGGGAAAGGAAAAGGGAGGAAAATCGTTAATCCCATTCATCATTATTATATGGTTTCCTTTTATTTGCGACTAATGAGAGTTAAGAGAGGATAACGGTGGTGGTGATGGTGGTGTGGTGGTGAGGGTGGTGGTGGCAATGGGAGTGAGATTAGTGCTAATTAGGACAGCATATGTTGTTGCTTCTATTTCTGTTGCTATCGTCGTGTGCTTGCGACACTCTCTCTCTCTCTCTCTCTCTCTCTCTCTCTCTCTCTCTCTCTCTCTCTCTCTCTCTCTCTCTCTCTCTCTCTCTCTCTCTCTCTCTCTCTCTCTCTCTCTCTCTCTCAAACACATCAATGCAATGAAAACATACAGTCTTAATACCGCAGTAAGCACTTGCAGGAGCTTCTCTCCGTCCTTACAATTAATTTTGCTTCCTTAATCTCATTGCGTCTTTCCCATCGTGTCTTTGTCCTTTCCTCTGTGCTTTTCGCTTTGTTCGTTTTTATTATCCAGACTCCCTTTCCTTCGTTTTCTCCTTATTTATCATACGCAGTCTTTCTCCATCTCCTTTCCTTCATCCTTCTCATCGGTCTCTCTTCTCTCTGGGGTGATTTAAGTGATCCCTTGCAGCGTTTCGCCTTTCACCTGCACCTTCCTTTTTTGTACGTTCTTTGTTCTCCCTTCTCCTCCTCCTCCCCCTCATCTTCTTATTCTTCTTCCTCCTCTTCCTCATCATCATCATCTTCTTCCATGTTTTCAGTATTTCATCATTATCGTTTTTTTTTTTACATGATCTCATTACCAGGGTCATAATCATCACGTTGTTGTTGTTGTTGTTGTTGTTGTTGTTGTTGTTAATGTCATTGTTGTTAGTGGTGGCGGTGGTGGTGTTTTGATACTATATTTTTACCTCCTTCCTTTCATTTTGCCTCTCTCTCTCTCTCTCTCTCTCTCTCTCTCTCTCTCTCTCTCTCTCTCTCTCTCTCTCTCTCTCTCTCTCCTTACTGCTTTCCTTGATAATTATTTTACTTATTTTCCACCAGCTCTCCTAAGACTACTCCAGACTCTCCTTCATAAGTCTCATTTTTCCTTATATATGTTTTTTACGAGCGCAGAATATCGCTAAATGGAAACTGCATTGCTCTCACAACTTCCACTCTCAATGCTGATAATTATACAGGAACTATATTTTCATTATGAACGCACTGAATTTTTATATTTTTCGGTACTCACATTTTTCTTCTTTCTGTTTCTGTTTATATCTTTGCCTGGTTCTCTCTCTCTCTCTCTCTCTCTCTCTCTCTCTCTCTCTCTCTCTCTCTCTCTCTCTCTCTCTCTCTCTCTCTCTCTCTCTCTCTCTCTCTCTCTCTCTCTCTCTCTCTCTCTCTCCGTCAATTCATACACTAATACTCTAATATACAGATAGCTTTTATTTACATGATAATTTGAAAATGTCATCTGCAAAAAGTCTTTCTAGTATCTCTTCTCCATGCGGCACTGAAGTCCTGCACACTGAGGGTGGGAGGTGAGATGGAAAGGAAGTGACAGTGAAAAGAAAAGAGGCGAGAGTACCAGGAAGGAGGAAACCAAGGGGAATGAAAAGAATAACTGCAGCGGGAGGGAATAGAGGCGAGAAAGGCAGAGGGTAGGTGGAACAAACGGAAGGCTGGAGGCAGGAGTGTTGCTGAGTGGGAGGAGTTAAGAAGGAAAAGAGGAAGGTCCTAGAATGGGATGAGAGAATAGAGAGGAAGATCAGGATGAAGAGGAGGACACTCGATCAAGATTGGCGGAGACCAGTGAAAAAAAAAACATTAGAGGATTACTGGAATAAATGAAGAGGCTGAAAGAATATCAGTAACGAAAGAACACAGTGTGGGAAAGAAACAGTGTATGAATATAAAAGAAAAAAATATATATATGAAAAAAGGAACTGAAGAGAAGGTATAACGATAAATAAAGAGACTGAAAAGAGAAAATACAGAAAGAAATATGGAGACGTAACAGAAAAGGTAAAGAAAAGAAGTGGAAAATGTATAAAAAGAAACAAGGAAAAATAACACTGAAATGAAAGACAGGAAGAGATAGAGAGAGAGAGAGAGAGAGAGAGAGAGAAAGAGACTGAAAAGAGAAAATACAGAAAGAAATATGGAGACGTAACAGAAAAGGTAAAGAAAAGAAGTGGAAAATGTATAAAAAGAAACAAGGAAAAATAACACTGAAATGAAAGAAAGGAAGAGATTCAGAGAGAGAGAGAGAGAGAGAGAGAGAGAGAGAGAGAGAGAAAGAGAAAGAGAAAGGCAGTATGAATGGGGAGGAATAATTGGATCTTCGTAAGCTCAAAATGAGGAAGAGAAATCTGTTCACATCAAAAATGAAACTTTAATCAGCATAGGAAGCACATGGCCAGCTCTGATGTTCTCAATGCTCCATCTTCTTTTCTCTCCCTTCTGCTACTCTTCTCGGCCCAACCTTTCTCATCCTTCCTCCTCCTCTTCTCCGTCCAGCCTTTCTGCTTTTTCATTTTTCCTCCCCACGTACTGAATGTCCTTGGTTCCTCCTTCCCCTTTCCTTCACTTCTATTTTTCGGTTCCTCTTTATCACACTTACTGAGTTTTTATACTGCTTATATGGGTGTTCTTGCTGTATACTGTATGGCCTCTCTCTCTCTCTCTCTCTCTCTCTCTCTCTCTCTCTCTCTCTCTCTCTCTCTCTCTCTCTCTCTCTCTCTCTCTCTCTCTCTCTCTTTGCGAACCATCATAGCAGTAGCGAAGATTTGCAGAACAGAATCGTTCCCTTCAAGCAGGTAACCTCGTTATAAGTCAGTTTGTTACCTATTCTTCCTGTCTCCCTCCTCCTCCTCCTCCTCCTCTTCCTCCTCCATTTCCCTCCCATTGTAAGTCGTCATCTCCCTTTCTTACTGCATTAGTCTTCCTATTTTTGCCTTTTCTTGCTCCCTTGTCTCTCCCAATGATGCAGATTTGAGATGGAGAATCTAGTCGCTTTCCTCCCGTCGTGTTTTAGTATCTGGTTTTGATTGTGACTTTGAGTTCTGCTTATGATATAGAATTTTCTTTTTCTCTCATTATTCTTGACGTTTCTTGTTCTTTCAGTTTCTTTTATTCTTGTATTTGTTTTTTTTTCTTTGATGTATATACGTATGTTCATATGTTTGTGTTAATATTTATGTTTTGAAGTATTTTTGTTTATTTATTTTTTTTGGCAAACGTTTGTGTAGATTTACCGATATTATGTTCATTATTACATTTATCTGAGATTTCCATTAAAGTCTAACTGGTAGAATTAAATAGCGTTACTGCATATCATCCTACCAATAAACGGAACAATTACTAATGGGTGAGTGACCGGTGAATGGAGACAGATGGTAGAGATGACCACAAATGCTCACAAAACCAGATACAGGAAAACAGGACAGAGAGAACCTCCAGACACGTGTTAGTTAGTAAGTTAGTCGTCTCACCGTAATTTGAACATATGACGCACACTATCGCTATAATTAGAAGCATGTAACACGTAGTAAAAAGAGAAAAAAACTGAGAGAAAAATGAATGTCTTGAGGTAACGTGTGTGGAGTGTAACATGTACGTGATGGGTCTTGAAAACGCAGACGTGCAAATTAAATAGCTGAGATAAAGATAAAGCTTACATAAACTAACTGTGCGCCGTTTTCTTCTGTTTAATCGTGTCGCCTGTTCCCCCCCCCCTCTCTCTCTCTCTCTCTCTCTCTCTCTCTCTCTCTCTCTCTCTCTCTCTCTCTCTCTCTCTCTCTCTCTCTCTCTCTCTCTCTCTCCCCCCACGCTGCGTCTGTGTGCGCGTGTCTAACAGGCGAACGATCCATTACCATCACAGGAGCCACAATGCAGAGTTCACAAATGTGCAATTACCTGGAGTGGCTGGGCGGGAGTGGAGTGTCGCATGTAGTAATGAGGTGTCTCAACTCACTCCGTACCAACCCCACCACCACCACCTCTCTCTCTCTCTCTCTCTCTCTCTCTCTCTCTCTCTCTCTCTCTCTCTCTCTCTCTCTCTCTCTCTCTCTCTCTCTCTCTCTCTGATGCTCTTGTCTCCTATACCTTATTAACTCTTTCATTATTCACCTAAGAAGGAAATAACAATGTAAACAGTTAACTAAAGCAAAATCTCACCAAGTGTAGCGTGATAAAGAGCGCACCGGCAGTGCTACAAAACGAGAAGCCAGTTTAGTTCACGAGGTGACCTGATAATGTCCTCGGGTAGTTGATAAACAGAAGATGGACTCTGCCATAAGTTACCACAATGGGCGAAGAAGGGCGTAAGATACTGGCTATCTCTCCCAGTAGGAAGTTAGATAGTTAAGCGTATGGATGAGCGGCAGGGGTGGTGCAGGGAAGCTGGTTAGGAGGGAGGAGAGTTGTTAAGTCCTCAGCAAATTCCATAGAGATTATGATCAACAAAACGGTGGAGAATGGTGAGGGATCTTAGGGAAGTCATTTACAGGAGGGTTCATAAGGCTAAATATCCTTCAGCGCCATCTCTCTCTCTCTCTCTCTCTCTCTCTCTCTCTCTCTCTCTCTCTCTCTCTCTCTCTCTCTCTCTCTCTCTCTCTCTCTCTCTCTCTCTCTCTCTCTCTCTCTCAGATTTTGCCCAATTATCATTTATGTATATTCCACCTTTCTTAATTTTCCTCCTCTTAATCTTTTTTCGGTCTTTCCACCCTGTAATGGCCCATATCGTTCTTTCCTGACATTTGTAACTGAAGATTTTACCATGGACTTGTTCCTTTTATAAAGAAGATGACGCTTAACCATTTGACTGTTGATGGCACAATGACGCCAGCTATTTGTGTCACTCTATTTGACGTGACAAAAGTAAGTGCTGCCTTTTGAAATTATGTTCTTCATCTTCAACCAGGTTATTCTATTAAGCATGAAAGTAAACCATAGCAGTCAAACGGTTAATTACACAGCTACATCCTTTATTTAAGTGTCATGTTTACCCTATGCAGTCATTTATTTTAAGAGTGCATCCCACTGTTTCTTTTATAAAACCTGTCTTTTTATTGGAATGTTAGTTGTAGTTCCCACACTGTTGTATTTCCTTTCAAGAGGTGTTTTCATGATTCCCTCACTTAATTCTAACCTCGCCTCACAAGACGTCAGTATCTGCCAATTTCTGAAGGGTTTGGGCGAGCTGTATCCGCTTAGTTCTCACGTGTCTGGGATTACAGTGACGCTTCTGCTGGGGGACTGCATTAATAACGGGTGAAGAGGCCGGAGAGGAGGACGACAACTAGGAGGAGGAGGAGGAGGAGGAGGAAGAGGAGGAGAACTGGCGGCGTATTATCTCACTTCCGAGTTCCCGTACCATTAATATCCCTGAATATCAGACAACGGAGTACACTTTGCCACACTCACCTGTCCACTTGATATCCAGGTGTCTTCAAGCGAGCCTCCACGCACGGCCTTCCCACTCAAAGTACTCTCCATCGAATCAATGAAATACATTAGCCCTGAAATTAGTAGGCGTCTCTTAGGTCTTCACTATGTTTATTTTGATACTTTCTGTTAGAGGTGAGTTTGGGTTTTATTCCTCTTGCACCTTGAAAGCCATGATAAGATTCTCAATCAAATCTTCGAAGGCTTCAGTGTCATTAGCAAACGCTTAGTGAAAAAGATGAAATAATTTGTGACTTTAACGATTCTTCCCTCTCGGTGCACGCAGGAGATGACAGTTATGGAAGAATCGCTATTAGATTTCTCCTTTATTACCTAGAAAGAAATCAGACACCTCTTACCTTGCCGTACCACTAATCGCCACAACAATGACCTTAACGAGAATCCATGAAATCTATGAAGCTCCTAAATGGTCTCCTTAGAGACTTAACCATGCACTTCCTGGAGATCGACGCGCTCCCTTGCCGCTAATCAATGCTGGTGGTCTTAACATTAATGCTGTTTCCTGTTGTAGCAAGCAAACGTCATTGTTGTTTAATGGTTGGTTGGATATTGACACTAGCAGTTCTTCATTCATGAGCAGACCAGTGAGAAAAGTTGGTGACTATCAGCATGAGTTGGTCTTGTCATCTTTCTTTTTTATAGATGTGAAAAGCACTCAATCATTTCACTGCTTTTGTTGTGGTGGCGGTGCTCGACGCTGCAGTATGCTGGTGTGTGTGTGTGTGTGTGTGTGTGTGTGTGTGTGTGTGTGTGTGTGTGTGTGTGAGCGCCTTTTTTTTTTTTTTTTGTGTGTGTCACAGAGAGAGAGAGAGAGAGAGAGAGAGAGAGAGAGAGAGAGAGAGAGAGAGAGAGAGAGAGAGAGAGAGAGAGAGAGAGAGAGAGAGAGAGAGAGAGAGAGAGAGAGAGAGAGAGAGAGAGAGAGAGAGAGAGAGAGAGAGAGAGAGAGAGAGAGAGAGAGAGAGAGAGAGAGAGAGACCTTTAACTCCAGGCGCGGAGCCATACGCTGCACTAATAAAAGTAAGGAAAATGTCTTGTATACAGCAGCACACAATACCCGCCTAAGCCTGCCTACTAAACCTGCAGGCTGGAGGAAGGACGCCTTGCGAGGGGAAAGGGCCCGTATCACCCTTCCTGGAGCGAGTTGGCAGGTTCACCGAGTCTGTCAAAGAGTTGTCGCGACAGGATGGCCCCGGCGCCTCGTTCTGTTGCTACGAAGGGCGTGTGTCACTCTCCTGATGAAATCTTATTGCTTTTCCAACTCGCAACCAATTTTTTCATTCCTCTTTTTCTTCTAAGTTTATCAAGGTGAGATGAGAGCAGGTGCAAATGGCGCCAGGAAATGTATATATAAAATGTTTCTAAGCTTTTTGATCACTGGGTATATTTATTTGCCTATATATTTTTTCTTATTAGGCAATGGTGGTTTTGATAAAGTATGATGTTACCTGTTCGTTAATTTTAGCTGGTTGATACTTCTGTTACTTTTTCATCCTTGTATTTTTTTTTTTTACTCGCCTTTTGTTTCATTTCCCCTTCTATTCATCTTCGAATGCTATCCTCTTTTCCTGCTTATTATGCAGATTTTTTTCTTCCCTTTTTGTGACAGAATGCCGGAAGGAGTGCTAGGAGTGGGGGAGAATGCTTCCTGCTTTCGTACCCCTTTGTGCTATACGTGTGAGGATCAGTAGCACTGAATAGTCTACTCAATAAGGTGAGTCTGCCATTTATCAAAAGGCTTCCTATGAACACCTGTGCCTTTATTCCCAGGTTCCTTTGTCCTGTTCTTAATCCTCGCCTCGTTTTACCGCCCCCTCTTTCTGCCCTTTGTCCTCCTATATTTTGTTGCCGTTGTTGTTGTCTTCGTTGTTGTCGTTGCCGTTATTTCTCTTCATACTTACATTTGTAACCATTTTCCAACTCCTCTTCTGTACCCTCCTCCTCCTCGTCCTCCCATTCCTTCATGCCCACCTGTTCTTCCTAAAGAAATTGCTTTACATTCTCTTATCTTAGCAATGAAGTCCATGTGTGTATATTGTGTGAAACCTCATTCATTCATTCATATATATATATATATATATATATATATATATATATATATATATATATATATATATATATATATATATATATATATATATATATATATATATATATAATGTTTTCGTATAACAACATTGTAACGCTTCTCATGATGCAACATATGAAAGAGTGCAAGTACTGGTGGTTCTGTCCTCTAAGGCACAGATCCTTATCATCCATCTTGCCTTTCAGCCACCAAGACATCTATGGCATTAATCTCCCACGCCACTATTACTCTTTGCACTCTGTGAAAGGATGAAGGAGGACATTGTACGTGTTTATCATTTGCTGCTACAAGGACTCTTGCTTGGCTTGCCCACAGGTGCATTATAAGAATACAGGTGCATGGCTTGTATGAGGAGAGGTCTGTTTATGGATGACTCGCCTCGCTATTGATATATGAATTAAAGATAGAGGTGTAGCCCGACACACTTGTCCCCTTAGGTTTTATTGATTAGGGTTGCACCTCCTTGCCATAAGACGGAAAGCAATGGCGTGTGACAGGTCTGCGCACCCTCTGCTTCATTCGTCCCAAAGGATATTTTCCTCCTATGGAATAACGTGTGTAATACTCGTACATCCAAGAGATTGGCAAATTACACTATTTCTTTTGCCAAAACAACGTACGTAGAAGTGTAAATAATGTTATAATGTGTTTTCAATAACTATGATGAGTAGAATATGAATATGTACTTCCAAGTTAACCAGCATATGGCGATGAGTGTGGAGAGCAACGTGCGGTATCTTGTAGGGTTGTCAGTTCCTGTCACCAAGTTGAGTATTGACGGAACTTAATCGTAGACAACTTGTGCGATAGAAGTGAAATTCGGAACGGGAATACGTAATGACTGCTGTATGTTAAATTTTCTAGTATATGCGCACTGCCATTACCAAAACCGATATGTTACCAGTGCGATGTGAAGCAGGATAAAATTTGCCTGCACTCTGCATTGATCATCACTCTAAATGCTGTACAAAATATTAATGCATAGGAATTTTTGTCATGGACTCAATCATTCATGTCTGTTGTTGTATGTTTTGTTTATTTATTTACTTTTTCAGGCTTTTTGTAATAAGTATTCACGTTCAATAAGAGAAGTTTCTGTTTATATGAGTAAGTGTGGGTCTTTAAGCAATAAAATGTTATGGTAACCTTGTCAGCAGCACAACAACGCCTGGCACAGTATGTTAATGGCGGAAGAAACGGTGTTTGTAAAATTAGGACGTGTGTGTGTGTGTGTGTGTGTGTGTGTGTGTGTGTGTGTGTGTGTGTGTGTGTGTGCACGCGCGCGTTTTAATTACTAAATACTCTTGACCTAAATTGTATCGACATGAAAATGCTATCAGACACTCAACGTATCACATTAGCTGTTCAGTTACGTATCACTAAATCGAGTAACGCCTGTACCATTGATGAAACCTTTGTCATGCTATTGCAAAAATGCGCCACGACCTGTGTGTGCCACGTCATGCCAACAACCTGCCTTCACTCAGGCATCTTGCGCTATCGTGTGTTTTTAAATCTATTGCATATTTAATCCTCTTACTGGTTTGGTCATCGTTTTTTAACATTCGAACACTAGAAAATCGTTTAGATGGAGACAGAAAAAGAGGGTAAAAGAACTTAATTTCAGCTTTTCCCAACCATAAAAGTAAGTGACTAGCAAAAAAAAAGTGTCTGAAAAGTTGTAAGGGATTATGAGAAAAAACTGCCCTGAAGTTAAGGTTAAGGAAGTTGTTGAATTGAATTGCTATATATAATTTACTGTTATACCACTACATATTCTACCACAGACATACCAAGACCAAATTCTATGGATTATCTCATATTTCTTCTCTATATCGCATTCCAATCACAGTCTAGACTCTCTCTCTCTCTCTCTCTCTCTCTCTCTCTCTCTCTCTCTCTCTCTCTCTCTCTCTCTCTCTCTCTCTCTCTCTCTCTCTCATAGTGTGTCTTCCGCCTCTTCCTCTGTGTGCTTCCCACTCCCTTCCACCCTCCATCTCCTTCCTCGCCTACTATAGTACTCCTTTCCTCCTCTTCATTATCTTCCTCCCTCATCCTGCCCTCTATCTTCCTCGACGTCCCTCCATTTCCTTCTCCAGACTCCATAATTTCTCTTCCCTCTCGTTTGCCTCTTCCCTTTCTCTCGTTTTCCTCGTCCTTTTCTCTCCTCTTTCTTTCCTTTCCCCACCCCAATCACGCCGTAGTTTTTCTTCATGGTCACTATTCTTCTCGTCTTCGTCCTCTTTTGCTCCTCACCTCTCTCTCTCTCTCTCTCTCTCTCTCTCTCTCTCTCTCTCTCTCTCTCTCTCTCTCTCTCTCTCTCTCTCTCTCTCTCTCTCTCTCTCTCTCTCTCTCTCCTACTTTTCTCGTATATGCTCAGTCCACTTCTTCCTTTCCACGTGCTCTGTCGGTCCTTTGTAAATAGCGTCTTTGGGGTTGGCAGCAACTTAGATCACAATAGCTTTCCTGGAAGATAAGGGAGTATTAGCTTCAAATGGGGGAGCAGGAGGAGTGAGGGAAGTTAGTGAGAGGTTTACGGAGGGGATGGCTGGTAGGAAAAGGGAAAGGGATGGCAAGGAGCAAGGAGAGGAAGGATGAGGTGGAGCAGCAAGAGGAGGAGCAGCAGAGCAGAGGTATTTGCCAAACGATTAGGTAGTTTAAGAAACGACGAAGCGAAGTTGCTGCCTATAGGCTAAATCGACCCGAGAGAGATAGATAGATAGATAGATAGATAGATAGAGAGAGAGAGAGAGAGAGAGAGAGAGAGAGAGAGAGAGAGAGAGAGAGAGAGAGAGAGAGAGAGAGAGAGAGAGAGAGAGAGAGAGAGAGAGAGAGAGAGAGAGAGAGAGAGAGAGAGAGAGAGAGAGAGAGAGAGACTTCAAAAGGGTTTGTGAAAAAAAATCTAAGAATTTTTGGAAATAAACCTTGATAAAAGTTAAGTTGATAAAAGAAGCAGGAAAGAAAGAATTAAGATGAGAAAAGAAAAGAACAGAAACGTGAAGCGCTCATATACACCAACCAGCATCAGCACAAAGCACAGCCAGCACCACCAGGGAAACCACAGCAAGCAATGTTCCTTCTAAAAAAGCTTCACGTTCCAATTTCCCAACCCGAAGGCAGGAACAGGAGAACATTTCCACGAAGCAAAACAAAGCGAACAGAGAGAGGGAGAGAGAGAGAAAGGAGACAAAAAAAAAGTACCCACATACTACTTGTTGTCAATAAAAAGCAATGGTAAAGAGAGAAAGAGATAAAAGTAGTTACAGTATATACACTCTGTATCTATGAACACAGTGATGAAATAAAAGAAAAGTACCTGCACATTCTTTTATGCAAGAGGGGCAACGGCCAAGGGCAACGTAAATGTAGAAATAAAAAAGGCCCACTGAGGTGTCAGTACCCAAAAAGAGGCCGGGAACGATCATCAAATAATGAAGAGTAAGTATCTTTAAACCTTCTTCTTGAAAGAGTTCATGTCATGGGAAGGCGATACAGAAGCAGGCAGGGAGTTTCAGAGTTTACCAGAAAAAGGGATAAATATTTGAGAATATTGGTTAATTCTTGCATTAGAGATTACATGTTATTTTTTTGCATTAGAGAGGTGGACATAATAGGGGTCAAAGAAAATATAGGATCTTGTGCAGCGAGGCTGCGGAAGGAGGGGAAGTATGCAGTTATCAAGATCAGTAGAGAAGTTAGCGTGAATTTAGTGGTAGAAGATATCAAGAGATGCAACAGTGCTACAATGAGAGAGGGAGACTGAAGACAGATAGTTCGAGGAGAAGAGTTGATAAGACGAAAAGATCTTTGATTCCACACCGTCTAAAATAGCGGTACGAGTGGAAACCCTCTTACATGTGAAGCGTACTCCATACATGGACGGATAAGGCCCTTTTACAAATTTAGCATCTGGGAGGATGAGAAAAACTGGCGTAGACAACTCAGAACGCCTTACTTCATGGAAGCTATTTTTAGATAGAGATGAAATGTGAAATTTTCATTTTAGATTATTAGTATTAGGATGTTCAGTGTAAAAGAAGACGGGGCAGTTGAGGATCATTGAAGAAGAGGGGATAGTTATTTGGAAGGTTGTGTTAAGTTGACAGATGGAGGAATTGAGTTTTTAAGGCAATGAACAATACTATGTTTGTTCTGCTTCATTTAGAAGTATTAGAGAGATCAGAATTCAGGCGTTCTGTGGCGCTTCCCTGCTATGGTTGTTTGATTCCTGACGAGTTAGAAATCTACGAAAAGACGGAAATATTCATATTGTACCTGTAAAAAAGAAATAGAATATAATAAAGTATGTATATATAGAAGTGCTGTATCTGTAAAATGAAATAAAAGGTAGTGAAAATACTTATAAATGTACTGTAAATATGAAAAACAAATGACAGAAGGAAGGGATACGTACCACAGTCAAAAAAAAAAAAAAAATGTGATCTAAGCAAAAAGCGCCATTAAGAGTATCGTGTGTTGTAAGTATATCTAGTTAAAAGAGACACAGTAAAGTTGCACAGGATTTAGAGAAGTATGACATTGGAAATGGAGTAGAAAAGAACAAATACTATCAATACACAGAGGGAAGCCAGAACCAGTAATTCGTGCGTCGGAAAGGAGAGAGAGAAAAGAAGGAGTGGTAGGACACGAGCCTCGCCTTTCTCCCTGATTACTTGAGGTGAAGCCGAAGTCCTTCTTCTCTCCTCTCGCTCCTTCGAAGGAAAGCGATGTAATAAAAAGTATATGGAGTCCTTATTCTTCCCTCCACCAGCTCCACATGTGCCATTCTTTTCCTTTTCCTACCTTCACTGCCTTCCTTTCCTTTTTTGCATAGATTTAGTTTTCCAATTTTATTTTCATTCTTTTCTCAATGCTCCTTTATCACTTTTCTTTCTTCCTTCTTTGGAGTTCTTATTCTTCCTTCATTAAACCTGCATCATTTATTTTCTATTTTCCCCTTCACTATTTTCCTGTTCTTTCCTTCAATATAAGCTTCCATTCTTTTTTCTTATATTATTTTATCAGCGTCCTTTTATTAACTCGTCTTTTCTATGGAGTCCTTATTCTTTTCTTCACTACATCCACCATTTGTTTTCTCTTCAATCACTGCCTTGCGTTCCTTCCCTTACCTAAACTTAGATTCTATTTTTTTATCCTCAACGTTTTTTTACCAGTAGTCCTTCTAACTTCTATGGATGTCATTATTTATTTATTTTTTTTTTAACTGCATGCGCCAATTCCATTTTTCCTCGCCTTCATTACCTTGTTTTTCTACTTATACCTAAAATTATATATATATTTTGTTTTTTCATCCTTTTTCTTAACGCTTCTTTACCAGTCTTCCTTCTTCCTTCTGTGACTGCATTATTCTTTTTAACCATTTTTCTTTCCTTCATCGCTTTCCTTTTCTCCCTTTACTTAAACTTGGATTGTTGTATTTTCGTCCTTCTCTCAACCCTCCTTTGTCATTGTCATCCATGTTCCTTCTTACCTATACTTTAATCGTCAATAAAGCTTTCTCTGTGACGTAAATGATCTTCCTTAACCTTCAGACTCAACAAACCTTCTCGGGTTCACGATCAGAATTTCTTATCAGTTTCCCCTGCCGTACATCTTTGTCGATTTCTTCTTTCTTTAAACCCATTTTATAACTTCCTCCTACTCTTACGTTACTCACGGACCATGCTTGTCTCTCCCGGATTTCTTGGTGCTGTATTAGGGCGAGATGAGAAGTATCTATATTGGTATTAAGTCTTTTCGCTGTTATTTGACTTGCTTCTCTGATCATGAATCCATTTTGACTAAGTTTTGTATTGTTCTGCAGCATCTGAGCATCACACTGGCTGAACATTGGATAATCTACTCTTTTCACTCCCTCTTCTTTCTTGTAGTTTCTCTAATAGATTTTATAGATCGCCTTTAGTGTTGTGAATTGTTCCATATCGCAGTGAAAGAGCAAAAGTCGATATTGCTGACATTTGGATTTAAGTTCAGGAAGTGTTCTAACCGACTTTTGTTTCCTCTTCGTTTAACAAGTTAGAACGAGTACCAGGTTGCTGCGTTTTGAAAAGTGGATTAAAGACATCTTATCTCCGTGACCACGTAGGATTTTGGAAATAAAGGTAAGAATGCTGGTTAGAACATGTCAAATATAATTTCCAAGAAAAAAAAAAATACGAGGTAGTTTTCACTCCAGTATAAGTCACAAGATAAAAGACAAATTGGGGAGTTACAGGAAAAAGAAACATTTAGTCAGAACATGAAGAGATAAATGTAAAGTAGGCATAGGGTGGAGGCGATTACAGGAAATGTGCGGCTGAGTCATAAAACACACACACACACACACACACACACACACACACACACACTCACAAAGTGTAGCATTTACAAGAGTAGCAGTAGTAGTAGTAGTGACAATGATAACAATGGTAATGATAAATGTAAGTATGTAGGAGGATGGAAACAAGAAACAAGGCAAGGACTGAGCATGTAGTTTTATTTCTTGACGAGATTCATTGTTAGGCTTCCGCAGGGCAACTGGTGTCCTCTTCTCCAATCGATCAAACGAATTTATTACGAGTCTACCGGCCGTCAACATGTTTCCGGATGATGTGGAATGCGGCTTAAACATTTGTTGTCAATTCCCACCTGCCACCGCGCCCCGCAGAGGTAAAAAGACCATTGAAAGGCTCACATCGGGCAAAGCTATCATGTGTTCACTTTTTAGGGTCACAAAAAATGTGGAAACTCAGCAGTGGAGGAAGGAAAGTTTAACTCGTCCTTCTCTATCATAATAACGAACATGATAACATAAAGAAAGCCACAAGAAGCCGGTAGGCCTACACGTGGCAGCGTCTGTATAAAGTATACCTGTCTGTATCCACCTGTCCCCCCTCACTAAAGATACGTGATTTTATCCTTCATTCAAATATCAGTTATCTTAGTTCATATATATTATATATATATATATATATATATTATAAATTTATATATATATATATATGTATATATATATATATATATATAAATATATATATATATATATATACTATATATATATATATATATATATATATTCTTCATTCAAATATCAGTTATCTTAGTTCATATATATATATATATATATATATAATATATATATATATATATATATATATATATATATTATATATATATATATATATATATATATATATAATATATATATATATATATATATATATATATATATAGATACGTGATTTTATTCTTCATTCACATATCAGTTATCTTAGTTCATATATATATATATATATAATATATATATATATATATAAATATATATATATATATACTATATATATATATATATATAATATATATATTATATATATATGAACTAAGATAACTGATATGTGAATGAAGAATAAAATCACGTATCTATATATATACGAGTATATATATATATATATATATATATTATATATATATATAATATATATATATATATATATAAATATATATATATATATATATAAATATATATATATATATATATATATATATATATATCTAATATAATATATATATATAATATGAACTAAGATAACTGATATTTGAATGAAGAATAAAATCACGTATCTTTAGTGAGGGGAACAAGTGGATACAGACAGGTATACTTTATACAGACGCTGCCACGTGTAGGCCTACCGGCTTCTTGTGGCTTTCTCCTTGTTATCATGTTCGTTATTATGATAGAGAAGGACGAGTTAAACTTTCCTTCCTCCACTGCTGAGTTTCCACATTTTTTGTGACCCTAAAAAGTGAACACATGATAGCTTTGCCCGATGTGAGCCTTTCAGTGGCTCACATCGGGCAATATTATCTTCTTCTATACTAAATTATGCTTGCGGATGGAAACGAAATTGATAATAACAGGCAGTAGTAATTAACTTAATAATAATTATAATAGTTATAATAATAATGATAATAATAATAATAATAATAATGATAAAATTTATTATTATTGTTATTATTATTATTATTAGTAGTAGTAGTAGAAGTAGTAGTGTAGTAGTAATAGTAGTAGTAGACTATAATTATTATTATTAATGTAGATCGTTATAATGTTTTAGCGGTGACTGAGGCGTGCACGCGGCACACGGCACAGCCTCAAGCCGGCACATAAATAGGTTTCAGCGCCAGGTATGTTGCAGCGGACTATTGCCACATAAATTTCTAAAAATAATGGAAATAGCTTTCCCTCGTGCTAAAAGAAGAGGTCTCATTCCACTGATAACATTGTGCGTTTTTATATATATAAAAAAAAACTCAAAATATTTAACATGTAAAATTATTATACTGTCCGCACACTATTATCGTAATGTCATTTTATAAAGGATTTGTAACGATGTTATGCATGGGATATATAAAGCAGCATTATGCCTATATCATATGGAATGCATTTATTTACGTTATATATGACAACTCTCCTTCCCCACATCTAGTCTGCAGGTGTGTGTGTGTGTGTGTCTGTCTGTCTGTCTGTCTGTCTGTCCTGTCTTTGGTGTGCGTGTACGTGTGTGTATTTCATCATAAAAGAACCATAAAATAATGATTTCCGAGTACTAACACGCAAACTTTTATTCACATTTTTTTTCCACCGTAATTATTTTCTTGACGTTTTGCGTAATTATTTGTATACTTAGTGTGAAATTATGTATATACATGTATTTTAGAAATTGTAACAACTATTAAGGCACTGACACACACACACGCTTTCTCTCTCTCTCTCTCTCTCTCTCTCTCTCTCTCTCTCTCTCTCTCTCTCTCTCTCCTCTCTCTCTCTCTCTCTCTCTCTCTCTCTCTTCTCTCTGTCTCTCTCTCTCTCTCACTTACCAAATTAAGTTTACAAAATTGAAGGAGTTGCTCTTCTCAAAACGTAATTTAATTTAGACTGCCTTATTGCTCTGGTTTATATTTCATTCAAAACTTGGCGGCGAGGCGGACAGTAGCTGCCGCACTCCGAGAACACCAAGGAAACAAAGACGAGAGTGGAGGACGGAAAGTCTAAAAGTGAAGTCAACAAAAGATCAAATAAGGAATACTTGGAATGACGTTTTTGAATTCCCCTGTTGTAATTATAATTTTAGAAGAGGCATATTGAGCGGCGTTTCTCTCCCATCCTCTGCCCTTGCCTGGTGTCCTTAGCACGTGAGGGAATAGTAACGAAGAGATGAGGAACTTGTTAGAAGAGCCCAAGAAGTGTCAGTTGAGGGGAGATCTAGTGAGCGACAGAAAATAAGGTGGACTGATGGAATCGCGGCGGGTCTACGGAGAATGGGAGCAGCGGAGGATGTGAGGCAACAGACACAACTGGAGAAGGGTCATGCAGGAGTCACCACCTCATACTACTGGAATGAAAGAGGAGGAGGAGGATAAAAGGGAAAAGGAAGAAGAAAATAAGCTGATGAAAAGAAGTCAAAAGAAAAGAAGAAAGAAGAATAATTAAAGGAAGAATTAGAAAAAGAATAAATAGAAAGAAGAAGAATTAAAAAAAAGAATTAGAAAAAGAACTAGAAGAAGAAAAATTAGAAGAAGAAGAAAACAAGATAATGATGCTGTTGTTGATGATGATGAAAGTAATATGGTGGTTAGATACTCAGGAACACGCTTTGCCACGTTATGAAATACACACGAGTGAAAAAAAAAATGTAAAAAAAAAAAATAACTGACGAAAAATTGCTAATCACCTCCACTTGTTTCCTCTCTGCATAAAGAAGTGAATAGAAAATGAAGGTAACTAAGGTGAAACTTGTTTGTATTCCATCTCTTCATCCGCGAAAATGTTTAAATGTAAATCTCAAAGTCTATAGGGAACATTAAGCAGGTACGTGATGAGGTCAGAGTGAATTGTGTGGGCTTTGCATTCACGTAACAACAAAATAGTTAATTATTTTGTTTGGTAGCAAGACTCATTACAAGCTGTGAAAGAGAGAGAGAGAGAGAGAGAGAGAGAGAGAGAGAGAGAGAGAGAGAGAGAGAGAGAGAGAGAGAGAGAGAGAGAGAGAGAGAGAGAGAGGAAAATAAATGGCTGAGAGAATGGAGAAGGGAATGAGGGAAACGAGGAAACAAAATCAAATTAGAAAGGAATGAAAGACAGAAAATATCATGAATTAACTAAGAAAATACGACGAAAAAACTCAGGGAGAAAGAGACAAATGAAAGAGAGAAGAAAGAGAAAACGAGAAAACAAAGGAATAAGAAGAAAAATGGATGATGAATCAAGTAAGAAAAAGCAGTAGAAAAGATTAGTGGATAGAGAAAGTCAGGAGAATGGGTCGAGCACAGAGGGGGAAAAAAAAAAGTGTAACTGAAAAAATAAACAGAAAATGCTCGGAGAAAAAGAACATCAAAAGAGATTAATAGAACGTACACGAAAGGATGACAGAGAGAGGGGAGGGAGGCAGACTGAGAGACGAGGGCTGGATGATTGTTTGTCTGACTGTCTGTCTGTCTGTTTGTCTGTCTCTCTGTTTGCGTGATTGCTTGACTCTGTGTTTGTTTGTTCGTGTGTTGTGTGTGTTTAACTGTTGCTTTCTTTATTTGTCTGTCTGTCTGTTTGTGTGGTTGTTTGACTTTATATGCTTGTTTTTTTTTTTCCTGTCTTTTTGTCTATCTGCCTGTCTGTCTGTCGGTCGGTCTGTCTGTTTGCTTGGTATGTCGGATTTCTGTAGTCTGTGTCTTTGTTCCTTCCTTTGTTTGTTTATCTATCTGTCTACGTATCTGTCTATCCTTTCTCGGAGTCTCCCTCAACCTCCCTCTCCCCCAACCTCCCTCCCCCTCAACCTCCCTCTCCCTCAACCTCCCTCTCCCTCAACCTCCCTCTTCCTCTATCTCTCTCTCTCCCTCAACCTCCCTCTTCCTCAATCTCTCTCTCTCTCTCTCTCTCTCTCTCTCTCTCTCTCTCTCTCTCTCTCTCTCTCTCTCTCTCTCTCTCTCTCTCTCTCTCTCTCTCTCTCCGTAAACTAATTAAACTTCAATCTTTCATACAGAAGATGAAGAAACCTGAGCAAAATTAGTAGCGAAAGTAGTAGGATACCTTTTCCTTGAGCCCTGGAGTTGTGGATCACGTGTTGGGGACTAGAATACCCTACAGTACGTAATGCACTCTTTCCTACCGCCACTATACAAGTAGACTCCAGTTACCATAGAAGAGAGTCAATTTGGACTGAACATCCTTGTAAGTTAAGCCAGAAGTCCTTTTACCCCTCCACGGTCCAGTAGCCAGTCCTGATCCACTCTAAGCCTCCTATCCTAACCTTTCATCCTGAGCTCCCTTGCCTCACCTTGCAAAAATACTCGTCCAAAAACTGTTAAACTTTTTAGCAGTACATTTTTACACTGGCCATCTTCTCTTGTTTTCCTTCTGCTAGGTACTCCATTTTGCTCCACTTGATCTCTGTTTTGTTCTTCTTCCTTTCAGGCTCTAATTTAGTGTTTCCGAGGTTCCTCTTATTCTATTGTTAGCCTGTCAACCTCTGCCATTTGTTTTCTTCCTTTAAATTAATGCTGCCTATCTTCCTCTTATTCTATTATAATCTCTACGCTTGCTTTTTTTTTTCTTTTGTTTTGTTTTTCTTTTCTCATTGGTAGCACAATTTTCACTTCCTGGATTCCTTTACAAAAGCTCGCTCTCTCTCTCTCTCTCTCTCTCTCTCTCTCTCCTCTCTCTCTCTCTCTCTCTCTCTCTCTCTCTCTCTCTCTCTCCCTGTCATCCATTTCCGTTGCATTCCAAAATACTTAAAAAAGCATATGATCAGGCAGGGATGGAGCATTGCAAATCCTAATTTCAGCATATGGGAAGCACTCGGGGAAGGCAGTGGGGTGGGCCAGAGTGGGTAGACACGAAGCGACGGGTGACATGAGGAGTGGATGGCAAGTTTGCTCTGAGGGAAGTGACCTGAGAGGCTTGAAGGGTGAGGGGAAATTAGACGAGTAGGAAAGAAAGCCCAAGGGAGAAAAAAAGTAGGCAGGATTGTGAGGGAGGGAATGAAAGGAGAGCATGAGGGAAGGGGAACGAATGGGAAATGTGCAGCAGAGGGGAAACGTGTCCAAGCTTTCCCTTCGCCTAAAGTGGCTCCTTCATCCCCAGTCCCTTGGCCCTTTTCTTAGGCATAAGTGGTATGGGAGGCAGGGAGCAACCGGGAAGTGTTCTGAAGAGGACGCGGTGAAGTGCCATCCAAGGGTGATTGTCTGGCTTGTTGTCCAGTTGTCTAAAGCCACCACCACGTTGCGTCTACACCTTGGAGTTAGAGGGTGTCAGAGTGTACGGCTGTATGTGGATCCTGAAGTACAATTCCATATTGTATACTCTAAATTTTCATGGGTAAGTTTCTCCGACAGACGTTCAGGTCGTGAGATTTCCCCCCAAACATATCCCCTGATGCACTGAGTTATTCTGTGTTGGTTCAGCTTGGGTGAATGTCATGGGGGAATTATTTGGTGTGTAATATTCATTAATCTTTGTGACTGAAATATATTTATGTATATTTCTTATTTAGACATTTTCGTTGCGAGTTTCATATGAAATATAAAACTATTTTAAAAAGTTAATGTACAAAATAAATAAAAAATTTATTTAAGTACAGTTTAAATAGAAGACACAAAGTACAGCAAATACATGCCGGGAAAAACAAGTGAGTGATCTATAGGAGTAGGTACGAGCTGTCTGTCCGTATGTTTGTCTGTACAAATATCGGATCACTCACGTGTTCTGTGAAAAAAAAAAAAAAAAAAAAGAGAGATGTGTCAGCTGTCCCTTGTGGCGCCTTAATTAACCCAGTATTGCAATGCATGAAGGGAATTCACTACACTGTTATTAGAGATACGGTGTTCCAGAGACGTCATCAGGGAACGATAAAGTGAGAACAAATTTTACTTTCCATCACTCAAATGCTGCAAACTGAAACCAGCGGCTTTGCCCGGACCGTAGTCGTTCACACATCACCATTGTGTTCGCGGAAATGTAACCCAATCTACCTGTATGGTTTTCTCGGTTAAGCCTTTGACTACCAATAACCGTGCGATACTTTTAAGATTTGTTTTAGTAACTCTAGGCGACTTTAATGAACCAAACAAGCGGGAGACATTAAATACCTGAACTAGTCGACCATTCCTTTTTGCTGCTGGTGGTGGTGTTCGAAAGCAGTGTCTCAGGTTGCACAGTGCAAATAAAAAAGTAATTGTAAGCACTTTAAGCCTCGATTGAAAAGATAATGTGAACATTATTATGCTTTACATTATTTATAATGTTGAAGTTTGATTCTCAGCTCGTCTCCATAGATATAACTCCACTATAACTCAATTTAAATATGTAACCTGTTCCTAATCAAGGATACTCTATCATCAAGGAAAATATTATTAGGTTGCTTTATAACATTTGTCACAGAAACACTGTCATTCACCTTAAATAAGAATATCTCGTTTGCTCACCCAATCTGTTCTTAGTGAAAGGAACTGTCGCTCATTGAGAAAAATCCAGGAATATTGGTAGACTGCTGTATATTTTTTAAACATTAAAAACTGCAGTTCAGTTTTATCAAATAACTCCGCGCCGTTTACACTCTATTCCCTGTTTAAGATACTGTTAAAGTCAGTAAGAAAGAAAACAAAGAATATTATTAGCTTAGTTTATATTATTCGTCATTTTAAAAGTAGATGCGCAATTTGGGTCCCCGTAAAGCCACAAAACTCCTCCGAGAGTCGCCCTCAAGGCCACAAGAAAAATCAAGGTCACACTTGAGTCTCGAGAGAGAGGGTGATGATGGGTCTCAAGCTCTCGAAACTGCCGCGAGAGGAGAGCCATTTTTTTTATCTTCTTTTTTACTCCTAAGAGATGTAGTTTTACAAGGGAGAAAAGAGGAAAATAGAAATGAATGAATTCTAAAGAAGGAAAACTGGTTGATATGAGATAGAAATGGCACATAACTAGGGAGAAATGGAGAGATAGAAGGAAGGAACGTATAAAACAAGAGCAAGAAGAGAAGAAAGAAAGAAAGATAGATAGAACCGGCTAGAGAAGGATTATTAATGAAGAAGGAATACGGAGATGTGGAAAGAAATTATAAAGAAAACAAGTGGGAAAGCAAGGAAGGGAAAGAGGACAAAGACAGAAACGCGAGGGGGGAACAAAAACAAACCAATACGGAAATGAAGAAAGGGAGAGAACAACTTGCACGTCGAAATAAACCCTAGGTAAGAAAACTCAGAGCCAGGAGTGATGTAAGGAACCAGAGAACGAGAGAACTGGGAGGAAGGCAAGAAAGAAACGAGGAGGAAGTCAAAAGGGAGCAGAGAGAAGATCCCTGGAAAGAAAGTATATGGACACAGAGAGAATGAGAAGTGCAGTGGTGGGGGACGCGGAGGGAAAAAAAAAGGGAAAAATTCTGTAGGAAAAAAGTAAAGAGGGCAGCAGTGGGAAGAGGGGAAAATGACAGTGAGGGGAGGCTTCCTTTAGGGTCGTCCCGGCACCCTTGGGGACTATAAACTCCTCCTCCTCCTCCTCCTCCTCCTCCTCCTCCTCGTCCTCCTCTTCCAATCCTACACTTTTTTTTTATATATATTTTCTTCCTTTTTCTTCTTTTTCGTTCTTCGTTCCTCCTCCTCCTCCTCCTCCTCCTCCTCCTCCTCCTCCTCCTCCTCCTCTTCCCCTTTTTCATCCAGTGGGAAAGACAGAATCGTGTTGAATAGAGAGATTTGAGTATCCCTGGTGTCAGTTTCAAAGAGTCAGTAAAGGTATTCGAGTCACACGCCTAATGAATAAAGCTTTACTGAGTCCATTTTCTGTCACCCACTTCCAATATGCCCTCGAATCTGACCTTATGTAGTAATATTTGTTAAATCTGTGTGGTAATGTTTCTTATACTCATAATATGCTGAACGAAGGAGTTAGTACTGTACTGAAAAAAAACTCGACAAAATGCAGAAGAGGCCTAAAGTTTAAAGTAAATTGGTAAATGAGCAGTGTACACCGCTTACTTTGTTGCTTTTTTTTGCATTGTTGTTGTTGGTGGTGGTGGTGGTGGTGGTGATGCTTCTCTCCACAGTGACAAGGGGATATTTTGTCGTTAGCGATCCGAGAGACCAATTTTATTTGACTAAGTATCAAAATATCTTTATATATATATATATATATATATATATATATATATATATATATATATATATATATATATATATATATATATATATATATATATATATATATATATATATATATATATATATACCAAAATATAAAGAAAATTAGAGCTGTGATAAAAGAATTTGAGCAACAAGCACAAAAGCAAATGTGATTATAGAAATGAAATAAAATCAGCAATTATTTTCACTCAGTTAGAAACTTGCCCCGCCTGGTCACGAGCTCAACGCCTAGTGATTTTTCATGACGGAATTAAATTGAGCGAGGAAAGTAACAAAACACACGCTCTGGAATGTCCACTTTCTCCATTAGTACCTTGAGAGAGAGAGAGAGAGAGAGAGAGAGAGAGAGAGAGAGAGAGAGAGAGAGAGAGAGAGAGAGAGAGAGAGAGAGAAGGGGGAAGGAGGGGGGAGGGAGAGGGTACTGTACGTTGCGACAGAACAGTGCACCCACACGAGCTCATCAGTAATTAATCATGACGCAGGCAGAGAACGCCTTTAGGAGAGACAGCGACAGTTGCAGCAGGGAATAACAGAGTTATGGCTAATTAAACGAAGGATATGTAAGGATAATATACTGAGACAAGAGTGATGGGAAGAGTGCATGGAATTCTTTATGGCTCTGATGAAGAAAGCATGACAGACACACAAAACTAAAAGATTCGCCAATTGATCAAGTAAATATTGATACTGTTATCTGGAGGTAAGGATGGAGGGAGGAACAAAACAAACACGGGCAAAAGAAAACGAGCTTCCGTAGAGAAATCAACGAGGAAAACCAAAATGAGAATGAGTTATTGATATGAGTACGAGTATGAATGGATATCGTGACGTGGAGTGACAGACAGACTACTCTCTGGCCGAGTTGTACAAGATGATGAATTGCCTGAGGGGAGGAGGGACTTGTGGGTAAACTATTCAATTGTTCTAGTGAGGTGGCTGAACAATTTAGGGATAAACCATCTGGGGTCTGATTCACCTAGGATGGCCTATCATCACATTATGAGTATATGGATTATCACACACACACACACACACACACACACACACACACACGTCTTATCATTCCTTACTGAGATATAGATGTTTTTATGCTGGTGTTTTACTCTTAGAGCCTTCTCGTATCATGTTTTGCGGCGGTGAGTCTGTTGTGAAGTGTTGAAAAAAAAATATCCTAAGCTTGGTGAGGTGTGTACAGAAAATAGTTGCAAATACTCAGGAGCTGTGCAAGTTTATTTTAATTTTGCTTAAATCCGGTAAACTGAAAATACACGAAAAAATGCAGGAAAATCTTGTGGAGCAGCAAATGAGGCCAGCGGACGGTGTGTGTGGGAGAGTCAGTTTGGAAAATGATCCAGGAAGGAATTAATGAACCCGCCATGAGTTCAGGGGCCTTATGTTTTGTTTGTTTCCTGCCTTGTGTGTGTGTGTGTGTGTGTGTGTGTGTGTGTGTGTGTGTGTGTGTGTGTATGTATGTATGTATTTGGATCAATGATGCATTGAGATAAACGTACAAAAGTAAAAAAAGAAAAAAATCCAGCAACAGTGTCTACTAACACCTGCTTGCTGGTGTGGATGGGTTGTTAAGTATATATATATATATATATATACGAGTATATATATATATATATATATATATATATATATATATATATATATATATATATATATATATATATATATATATATATATATATATATATATATATATATATATATATATATATATATATATATATATATATATATATAGTCATGTTCAATATGCATTTAATGTGTTCTGTAAAATGTAATAGTTTTTACATTCTTTGTATTTCTGATGCGATTTGTTCACAAGGTGTTTACTGAATAATTAATTTTGATTTATACTTTTTGTGAAGGTTCGATTAAAGAGAGAGGGATATGTTTGTGCAATCGTTGCAACTCTCACGAACTAATATTTGTTAAAGTATGATTTTTGTGATGATGATAATAAAATAGTAATAAATAATACTAAAATGAATATTTATGATAACAAAAAGAGCTTGAACAAAGAAGCAGAGACCATTAAGGTTAATGGATAGTCAAACATCATTGCCTCAACACATATGGTCAGGTCAGACCCACAGAGGCTCCTCTCGGTACATTTTCCTCGCGTCGGAAGGATCAGGTTTGCGTTAAGTAACTTTAAAATACTCAGTTCATTTTTAGCTGCTGCTCAAAACGTTTCTTTGAGACGCGTCCTTAAATCAGCTGTAAGCGCTGTTGATTCTCTCTCTCTCTCTCTCTCTCTCTCTCTCTCTCTCTCTCTCTCTCTCTCTCTCTCTCTCTCTCTCTCTCTTTTGATAAGTACCATTTTACAACCTTAGTGTCATTGGATTCCACTCGGTAGCAGCGGAACTCGGCCGATTAAGCAGACTGTGTTGTCGTGGGCCGATAAGACACGTTTTGCCCTCCTCTGCTCTCTTCGTTAGCTTCATGCAACCGCCAAATGCACACTCACAAACAAACTGCAGTACTTAACCACGCACGCTTACACTCTTACCTGACAAGCTTTATTGATTTTATACATGTACAGGTATTCTGAGCTCCCTTCTTCACCGTACTCATATATGCCAACCATGCACATTTTAGTAGCCCCCACCATATCTACTGCTGTATCTGATTCAAGCGGTTCATGGTGCGGTGGCTAGCGATTTGAATCCAGGCTCAGGCAGTCGGCGTGCAGTTCTCTCATCCCTCCATCCTTCCTTGGGTTTTGTCAATAAATGTGTACCTGGGAAAACCTGAGAAATGTGAACTGTGGAAACGAGGGTGTCACAGTTGCCCCTCATCCCTCCATCCTTCCTTGGGTTTTGTCAGTAAATGTGTACCTGGGAAAACCTGAGGAATGTGAACTGTGGAAACGAGGGTGTCACAGTTGCCCTTTGTCCCTCCATCCTTCCTTGGGTTTTGTCAATAAATGTGTACCTGGGAAAACCTGAGGAATGTGAACTGTGGAAACGAGGGTGTCACAGTTGCCCTTTGTCCCGGGGTGGGAGAGGTCATTCACAACAGGCTCAAAGGTCAGTGAGATGTTGATCCTCGAGGTAAGACTCAGCTGTAGCGTGTGCTCCTAATTGTTGTTAAGTGGATGTGTAGATAGAGAAACAGGTATCTCCATTTGTCTCTCTCTCTCTCTCTCTCTCTCTCTCTCTCTCTCTCTCTCTCTCTCTCTCTCTCTCTCTCTCTCTCTCACACACACACACACACACACACACACACACACACACACACACACACACACACACACACACACACACACATACTACTGTTTACATGCAGGATTTGTGCACGTGTGACTGTTTGCTGCTGATACCAAAGAGCATTAGATCTGGTGGCTTCTCCGCCTTACTCCCGCCCCATCCACTCCCCCCAACCCCCCCCAACCAACCCTACCAAGACCCCACCCAGCCCCACCCAGTCCCACCCTGCACTCCGCCAGCCCTCACCCAGTCAATAGCGGAGATGCTGCACATGGTCGCCGAGCCACAGAGGTCCTGAGACAACATTACACATGCCTCTCTCTGACTTGGCTGGGCCTGTAGATCACTGGTTGGCGCGTTTCTCTCGAGGTTGGGAATTATTAGAGTTATCAGTGATGTTGTGTGTTAACTTCATAATTGTGTTTGTGCGACGTCTAAACGCAATTGCTTCCTGTCTGATTGTTCTTAGAATTGTGCCGCAAGTGATTTCTTTATCGAATCTTGGGATAGAGATGGATGTAAAAATGAAAAAAAATATATGAAATGGTGATATGATGATAATGATACTAGTAATATTATTAGTACTATTACTGCTACTGCTACTACTACTGCTATTACTGCTACCAATATTACGACTACTACTATTTCTACTACTACTTCTACTACTAATAATAATAAAGAAAACCAAAATGGAAAACAAACAATTGTGCTTTCATAACTAAGTGTTATTAGTTTATTTCATCCCAGCGGCTTTTATCTAGTGTATTTTTAGCTTTGAACTTTGCGTATTTGTTCAACAATTGTGCCGTGTCTGCAGAGGCGTGCATTCAATATTACGTAAAATCTAATGTCTCTATAAAAGTTTCAGTTAGCAGAGGGAAGCAAGGCGCTGGTTTCATTATCATGCTGAAAACGTATCCTTCCTGAGCACTCAAATATTCCAGGCTAAGAATAGAGGAGAACCATAAGTCCCCAGTTAATCAAATGAGTTTACATCCCTACGCTAATTAAGCCTCGAAACTAAACCAGACCCGACGCCTTGCAGGGGAAACAATGCCGCGCCGACACAACAATGCCACCTGCAGGCACTGGGGGTCGATGAGTTCAGACACGAGAGAGAGAGAGAGAGAGAGAGAGAGAGAGAGGGTGTCTGTATACCCTCCTTACCCCAACACTTCTTTTCATTACTCTTCATTCATCAGGTATTTCAGTCCACGAAATACGTCGCTTTGTAATACATTTTGCCTCACTTTTGCTGTCACTCAATGTGCTTGACCTTCCTGTTGCAAAAAAAAAAAAAAGTTTTATCTTGGGAAGTGAGACACGATAAATATTATACGACCGACACATGAAGTAAAAAAAATAAAAAAAAGTAAATAAATAAAACGAAGGGAAGGGAAAAAGGGACGAGGGTAAAAGAAAACTAAGCTTCCAAGGTAAGTCTCTTATGTTCACCCAGTTTAGGTCGTTAGGCGGCATGTCTCTCTCTTCACCTGAGTCCTGCGTTCTTTCTTTTTCACTCCCAATACCGCAGGAGGTGATGTACAGCCACGATCAGAAGTCGAGCTAGCTCAGCTTCAATCTCAAGGCCTCTGATCTGCTGCCAATCTCTGTGCAAATCTTGCTAATGAATGGACTCTTAACTTGACTTGAGATTATTAGAAAATACAAAGAACAAAAGGAGTAAATGGTGAAGTTACTCGGCTATTAACCTTGATTGTATGTGGTTTTATTTGTTGTGGGAAGAGTGATAGGAATGTCATTAATCCCAATAGAAACTCGTACGTATTTGCTTTTTCTCTGGAAACTTTTGGTTGTGTATTCACTTCTGCCTGGTAAACATCTATTAAGGCCAAACACTGGTTAAATATTTTCTTAATGATACGTGGCATAAATCCGACATAAGTAATCTCAAGCGATTTTAACGAGCAAAAATACAGTTACATATACTTTTATAAATCCATGACTCCTTTTGTTATATGTGGTGTCTTTTTAAATCATACTCTAAATAAGCAGCGGTCAGGCATTTTATAGCTTGAGAAGAAGCAATAACTGTCTTAAGAATAACACAGAAACTGTCACTATTACGTCAGACATTAAACATCGCCTGTTATTTGTTCTTAACATTTTCCTCTCAGCCATTAGATATTTTCATCAGCATAAGTGAATCGAAGAAGCTCATAGGAAATGGAAAAAAAAAAAAAAAACTGATTCCACCAAACTCAGTAAAAAGATATACAAATATGTAGAGTAAGGAGACAAAAAAAGTCGCTTTCATCTGCCACACGTTTTCCTTCTAGAGTGGCAAAAAAATGAAAGAAAGAGAGTGGGAAAAGTTTATGTAAGTATGAATTGTCTGTGAGTTCTTCAGCAGCTAAACATTCACATCAACGCATATTAAAAAAGACACCCCTAGCGATGTCTTTGGTGAATGAAGAACGGCTGTTTGGGTTTTAAGTTGTCCAGAGACTCTTATGATTCAACAGAAAAAACGTAGGACTGGTCGAAGAAAATACGAGAACCTGTTGGAGTTTGATAAATTCTTCAGAGCGGCAAGATAAGACTCTACAAAGGAATGAAGAGCGACGGCGTTGAAAGTTGTGATGGAGCAATGGAAGGAAAGGAAGGTTCTCAGAGGAGGAGAAAGAGAGAAAACGAAAGGAGGACAGGAAATAGAGAAAGAACTTTGCGAAGAAGGGTCTGCAGAAAGGTTAACTTCGGCGTGGTGGCATAGGAAAGATGCGGGACCACAAAGAAAAAAAAATTGTGAACTTGGGAACTTGGGAGAGATAACACATTGAGCTGTTCCACAAAACACAACACAGGGTCTCCACGATATCACTGCTAGGGGGTAAACACGTGATATCTCGAAAAAAAAAATAGAAAAGAGGACACAAAATATTAGAGAGAGAGAGAGAGAGAGAGAGAGAGAGAGAGAGAGAGAGAGAGAGAGAGAGAATTATTGACAAACTTTATTAACTCTTGAATTCTTGAAATCTAACTCCATGTTACATTTTGTAAAGAAACAGCACTTTATTGTTTTCTAAAAGATCAACAATGTGAGAGTACTATTAATCAAACAAAAATCTATTAAGATTTTATTAAGATCTCAGTAAAGCACTTCTAACAATGACAACTACATCTAACTGCACTACATTCCTATTGCTGTGTTTCACCTTCGTCCGTCGCACAGTAATAAGTATTAGCAGGTATACGAGACAATAATAAGTATTAGCAGGTATACAAGTAACACACAACTCTGCCTAACACGAACATCCCCACTGATCTTTCCCGCCTCTCCGTCTATTCTATGCGGCACCAGCAGAATTAACCTAAAAATATAGATATTTTTACTATATACTTGTTTTTATTTCTTAATCCCACACCCCTTACTCGACTCTCTCTCTCTCTCTCTCTCTCTCTCTCTCTCTCTCTCTCTCTCTCTCTCTCTCTCTCTCTCTCTCTCTCTCTCTCTCTCTCTCTCTCTCTCTCTCTCTCTCTCACACACACACACACACACACACACACACACACACACACACACACACACACACACACACCAAAAACATCACAGCAACATGCACAACACAACTACCAACACTGATCAACACCACCGCCAGATACTCAAACCACCTCCATCATCTCCCCCCCACCTCCAGGCCTCCCGCAGATCTACTCGCCTTCCTCACAAACCAACACCAGATCGCCCCAGACACACTTAGGCGAGCGTCCCTGTGGCATGTGGTCGCTATGGCTCGATCTCTCACTCGCACCTGCGCTCCGCCTTTCCAAGCTGCTGAGGGAAGTGCAGAGTTTAAGCCACAATGCAAAGCTACACTAACATTATAATGAGTCGTACACATTCTGTAGGGAATCTATTCATAGTGAGCTGGGGAGTTGTTTCCGTCCTTGAGATTCGTTCAGTGAGTTCTCTTGCTGCCTTCCCCATCCACCACCTACGCCTGTTTTATTATTGAGCTCTCTCTCTCTCTCTCTCTCTCTCTCTCTCTCTCTCTCTCTCTCTCTCTCTCTCTCTCTCTCTCTCTCTCTCTCTCTCTCTCTCTCTCTCTCTCTCTCTCTCCCTCTCTCAGATTCATGCCTTTTTAAGGAGAAATAATCTAACTATGTAAAAAAGACAGAGTTCTTTCCTCGCCATTCATCTTTAAACTTGGTCGCGCTGTCTTGTTTAAGGAAACTGAATTATGGAAACTGTTGAGCTAGGGACATAATATATTCTTTTCTAGTGTCTTTAGTCCTAAAAATGCCAGTTCGTGTGCACGTGAAGAAAACACACTCTACATGCCCCAGTTTTGGCAATGTGCATCGGAAAACATTTTGAGTTATCTGTAGTCCATAATAAACATGATATTAAAAGAGGAAAAATGCTCTTAGGCCGTGAAGTGTAGTGTAACTCTACAGCATCTATACTTACAATTCTTTTACTTTCTAAAATGGTATAAAACTGTGTAGTCTGCCGTAGTGGACCAGTTTTTACGGACAGGATAATGTTCCAAGAGCCGTTTGGGATAATCCTTTTGATATGGGTGCTCCTCTCCACCTGTAGGAAAGGGAAGCTCTCCACGGCTTGTTTGGACACTAATTCCTCAGCCGTTTCTACCAAAACACTTTTTCAGCGTCTTTCTTCTTTTTACTTATACATTCCTGAAGAGGATAAAAGGTTAAGTCTCCGTCGTCAAATACTGACCGCACAATTTCAAACTGGACATTGATCTTTGAAGATACTCATAAAATTCTAAGGAGCTTTCAATATCGCTCGCTGGGGAAAATATGCTACAAAAAAAGTTATATAGAATTTCAGTAGAAATATGATACTCGTACTGCAATATTGGTTCGGCGAAATGCCAACTGAGACTTGTGTGTTCCGCGAAGTGGCAAAAAAAAAAAAAAAAATCTATTTCAAGCTTATTGTGGTTACGAGTTACATAAAAACATTTCCCCAGCACAATTTCACCATTCCGGCTGGTACTATACGTTCTCAGCACACATTTTATATATACTCTACACAACGCTGTTCCCTGTTTCCCTCATAGCACATGTAACAGACTTGCCCTCCCCTTCTCCTTTAATGAAGGCTATTTTGAAAAGTTACCATAATCAGGTGGTGATGAAAATCAATCCTGGCGCTACCTGCGAAGGTGTGACAACATAATTAATTAGTTCCTCCTTTACTTCTCCCCTGTTCGTCTCGTATTTCTTATTCACCTCACCATCTGCTACTTCATTAGTGTCCTGCTTCTTGCAAGTTTGTGTCCTATTGTTTTTTTTTTTTTTTTTTTTTTTAATGAAGGGTATAGTAGAGTGTGTGTGTTTATTGTTGTTGTTGGTGGTGGTGGTGGTTGATGGTTGTTGCTTGTTGTTTGTTTGTTTGTTTGTTTGTTTGTATTTTTGTAAGTTTGCGTGACAACAAACCTTACAAAATTGAAGGACAAAAAAAAAAAAAGAAAAACGCGAAATCTTTAAAGTAGACAGGCGGGTGTTAGAGTTTCAGAAGGGTTAATGATTTACTAAGTTGTCTTAATACTTCCAAACGGGACTTGGAAAAAAAAACATATAAGGTAATCTTTCAGACTTTTTAACTAAAAGAAAAAAAAATGAGTTGCTTATTAGCTCGTGCATTATAAGCAGGAAGGGGATGTGGATTTAAGAGAAATGATTAATCAGGAGTGTGGAGGTGGGACAGAGACAAGGAGACAGAAGGTTCATAAGAAAATCGCGCTTGAAGAAAAGTCGTAACATTGCCGTGGATAACGAGGAATATAAGGCATTTTTTTTTAAATAACGAGAAAGTAATTATTATTATTATTATTATTATTATTATTATTATTATTATTATTATTATTGTTATTATTATTATTATTGTTATTGTTATTATTATTATTATTGTTATTATTATTGGTAATAGTAGTAATAGTAGTAGTAGTAGTAGTAGTAGTAGTAGTAGTAGTAGAAGTAGTAGAAGTACTAGGTATAGTAGTAGTGATAGTATCAGTATTATTTTCTATTAATTCTCTGATTTTGCGTTTTTTTTTTTTATACCAACTATGACGTGGTAAGATTCAAATGAATTTAAAACCTCTAATAAGTTTTTTTTTAGGAGTGGCAATTAACCGTCTATTTTTCCTGATTTTTTCATAGCCAGGCGCCTCCACATGATATATATATATATATATATATATATATATATATATATATATATATATATATATATATATATATATATATATATATATATATATATATATATATATATGAGACATAAAAACCGTACTAAGAACATCGGTAGCAAGACGTAATAGATATGATTATGACTCGCCAGGTTCATTTCCATTCCTCCCAGAAGGCGGCCGTCACCCTATTACTCCAGGGGCGGCTCCTCACAACATCCTCCTCCTCGCAGATCAAAATATTTTCTTCCTTTGCGTCACGCGGGATGGTGCGGGAGACTCGTCAGGCTAATTTCCTCTGTAAAATAGATGACGTGTCAAGACGAGGTCGCCTGAGTAGTGGTGCTCGGAAGCCGTGCTGCGCGAGGCGGTTCCTTCCTTAGTTACTGGGATTACGATATATTAACTTGCAAACTCATTGTGGCCTTGCCTGTAGGTTACGAGGACACTTCTATGACAACGATGAAAGTAATAGTAGTAGTAGTAGTAGTTGTAGTTGTTGTTGTAGCAGTGTTCGTGATGCTAGAAGTGACAGTGGTAGTAGTAGTATTGGTGTTGGTTGTAATAGTATTGTTAGTAGTAAAGTGGTAGCAGTTGTAGTAATAGTAGTAGTAATATTGATAGTAGTAGTAGTAGTAGTAGTTGTAGTTGTTGTAGCAGTGTTCGTGATGCTAGAAGTGACAGTGGTAGTAGTAGTATTGGTGTTGGTTGTAATAGTATTGTTAGTAGTAAAGTGGTAGCAGTTGTAGTAATAGTAGTAGTAATATTGATAGTAGTAGTAGTAGTAGTAGTAGTAGTAGTAATGATAATAACAATAATATTAAAAATGGTAATAATGATTGATAATAATAAATTATTCATAATAATGATAATAATAATAATAATAATAATAATAATAATAATAATAATAATAATAATAATAATGATTTTAGGTGTTTTATCTTTCACGCCTAAAAACTGTACGTACTACCTGCCACACTGTTCACCATTAATTAAACTTGATGACACCGTTCTGCTCACCTGCTACTTCCGCTCCCCTCGCCACCACGGCCACTAATGAGATTACATGTAATCTTCCTGCCCTACAAACCTCAAGGGTTCCCTAGGTGCTCCCGTCTTCCTTTGTAAGAAAAAATATAGGCAGAGCAAATCCTTTCCTCTCCACCACGTCTTCTTCGCCCTCCATTTCTTTCTACCGTTCTCCCTCCCTTTCCTATCGTTCTCCATTTCCTTTCGTTCTCTTATCCTTCCTGTTCAGCATCATTTTTCTCTTCTCTCACTTTCTCCTATTATTTTCCATTCCCTCCCGTTCTCCTATCCTTTCTTTCCTGCTTTACTTTTCTCTGTTCTTCTCTATTCCTTCCTGCACTTCTATCTTTCCCTCATGTTGTTCTCTCCCCTCCTTCATTCCTTTTAACTCTTCTTCCATCCTCCCCTTTATGCTGTGTTGTTTTCCGTCCTCCACTTCTCATCTTTCTCCCTCGCCACCTCTACATATAAGTACATACTCGTATGCTGAAAACTCCTTTAGCAGAGAGATCGTGAAGTTGTACTGAAATAAAGAACTGTTTAAAACTAGCTTAATTGGTGTATTTAAAAGTCGGACACCATAACAATAAAGAGAAAACGTTAAGGAAAAGACCAAATTAACCTGCTTTTCACAAGTAATTAGATGCGATGCACAATGGACCGACAGAGGAAGAAGCTGAAGCAAATCCTGAAATGTTGTGGATATTGTTCTTTGCAAAAACTTTCCCCTCGGGCCCTTGGGAGATTTGGAGTGACGTCACGTGCGGTTAGGGTTTGTAAGAAACATTAAATTATATATGCTACAAGCTTTCCGTGGTATTTGTTCCTTACGTTTGAATGAAATCGGTGTTCAGCGTTTGTAAGAACTCGACTGTGTTTCTCGTGTCACTGTGACCTCCATTACTTACTTACTCATGCAGCTCACCAAAAAGGGAAAGTGTTCTAAAGGGGAAAGTTCTGCGCACACACACACACACACACACACACACACACACACACACATACACACACACACACACACACACACACACTCACACTCACACACACTCACACACACTTTTTACGATTTCACTACAGCAGCAAAACTTCATACGCAATTATGAACATCAATTACTCTTAAATGCCTCTAATTACAATGATGGGTCGAGCAGAATCGAAATATGCAGACACTTAAATCGTCAAAAATAGAATGATAGACAGACAGACAAATAGAGGGATAGACAAGCAATTACACACACACACACACACACACACACACACACACACACACACACACACACACAGAGGAATATCCTTTCATAACACATATTGGCAAGGAAAACACCAATAGAGATGCAGCAGACATGCACTCAGGTATTGCATGCAGCGTGCTCCTCATGACAACAAGTAAGTGGGCGGCGAGGATTTACAAGTAGGGACACGTGCTGTAAAGGAGGCATTGCAGTGTGCTGGTGATGAAGTGTATTGCATATATGACGACGCTTGTGTGTGTGTGTGTGTGTGTGTGTGTGTGTGTGTGTGTGTGTGTGTGTGTGTGTGTGTGTGTGTGTGTTCTTGCCTTGTCCTTTTACACTATTAACCAAATTTTTTAATGCCCTTCCTTACATACTACAATTCCTAAAGTGAATGTAAATTTTTTAACGGCCACGTGATTTCTTTGGGTGACTGGTTAAGTGAATCAGCAGGAATGAAAGTGATTTTAGTAAGTCTTCCATTCCTCTCGTCAAAATATTGCAGCCTTTTTTTTTTCCTCCGCAACTCCTTTACAATTTCTTTCAACGTATGTTCCTTTCCTTGTTTCATATTGCCTCAAATGTTTAATAGCACTGAATATTCCGTTCTTTATTATGTATTTTTATTTGTCTAATTATCTCGTACATGCAGTATAAGCTTTTCTCCGGGATTTTCCAGTAGGTTACACCACTGGTTGTATTTTCATATTTTTGCAATCAAATTTATTTCGTACTTTTTTTTTCCATGCCATATTGCTAAGAAAGCTCACCGCCGCCCATTCAATAAGGGACAGTCATCTCCACTCCTGTTCTCCACCTTTCCGCACAATCTCTGAAGTGAGAGTCAGAAGCTTCTTAGGGGAGAGAGAGAGAGAGAGAGAGAGAGAGAGAGAGAGAGAGAGAGAGAGAGAGAGAGAGAGAGAGAGAGAGTGTCAGAAGCTTCCTAGGGGAGAGAGAGAGAGAGAGAGAGAGAGAGAGAGAGAGAGAGAGAGAGAGAGAGAGAGAGAGAGAGTCAGAAGCTTCCTAGGGGAGAGAGAGAGAGAGAGAGAGAGAGAGAGAGAGAGAGAGAGAGAGAGAGAGAGAGAGAGAGAGAGAGAGAGAGTCAGAAGCTTCCTAGGGGAGAGAGAGAGAGAGAGAGAGAGAGAGAGAGAGAGAGAGAGAGAGAGAGACCGACCGACTGACCGACTGATCCGCTGACCCTCCACCCTCCACCCATTCAGCGGGCGTTTCAATCGGCCAGTCATCTAGCCGCCGCAGTAGAGCGAGAGCGAAGTGTGAGTATCCAGGCAGCAGTCACTCAGTCGTTCAGAAATAGCATGGGAGAAAAGAAAATAGTGAGTGGTTTGAACCTTGAGCCTGCGCGCCTGACTGCTCGAGCCTCCTAGCTCGCGGGAGAACAATGGAGCCTCGCCGCCACAAGCCGGGCACAATGGCGCTCTCGTTTACCGGCTTCATCTCTCGCTCTTATTACCACATACAAATTGTCATAAGCATCTAAGCGCGTCATTCCCACTATTATCCGAGTGAGCTAAATTAGTGAGCCACACTTTTCCGTGCTGTCAACATTGGCCTCCGCTGGTTGAGTTAGGCATTCTCGCTCCCTGGCACTCGCCCCGCAGTAATTGG
This sequence comes from Scylla paramamosain, assembly GCF_035594125.1. Lineage (NCBI taxonomy): Eukaryota > Metazoa > Arthropoda > Malacostraca > Decapoda > Portunidae > Scylla > Scylla paramamosain. Next base: position 19,816,489 of record NC_087178.1, read on the forward strand.
ATGGATGCGTGAGTACAAAGAAGAGCGGTACTGGATAAAGGCGAGAGAGTGTGAAGAGGATGGGTTATTCATGTAAAAGAACTGAAAATAGTCATTCTTGAGGCAAAAAGTAAACGTAGGATTCTGTTTGGTTTAGGTTTCGAAGGCAATGGACGACCTATGAGCAATTTCTATTCATGATTCTCAAACCTTGCAAGTCTTTTGAATTTGTCTAAACGGCATTTCATACTATCACGTCCCTTGCCTCATAGTAATACTTTTCATAATTTTTTTACATATTTTGCACGTGAGTGTGTGTGTGTGTGTGTGTGTGTGTGTGTGTGTGTGTGTGCGCCGTCGTCGTTATCGCCTTGACACTCCTCGCACACCGGTAAGGGAAACACTGAGGCTTCGCTAATCAAAGACAATGTAAAGTTCTTGACTGGCTTGACCTGACATTGATTCGACTGGCCTCGTGTTGATGCTGCTCCACCCACCTGGTACCTGGAGGCGAACAGTGCCTAGGTGCATAAAACACACAGACAGGGGGAAAATGGACGGATCGGCCCACCCACCCACCCACACACACACACGCACACACACACACACACACACACACACACACACACACACACACACACACACACACACACACACACACACACACACACACACACACACACACACACACACACACACACACACATAGACCAGAAAGAGAAAATATTGAGGTCACCGAAAGACGACAAAAAAATAGGCAAGACGATAAAAGAAGAAAGACAAAATAGAACATACATCAGACTTCCAAGGTCGTTCTAAAAACCACGCTAACCAAGAGGCATAACTAAAGCAAAATCGTAAGAGGCGCCACACAAAATCTGACTATTCACGCCAAGAAAAACTCGTTTGTTTACTGCGACCTCGTGTGACTCGCCTCGGCGTGAGTGTGTGTTTCTGTGCTTTGGGTTCAAGTGCCTGGAAATGCTGTAGGAGGGAGAGAAAGGGAGGAAGGATCATAGGTGAGGGAGGGGAGGGGATTGGTCTGTCTCATCCCTATTCACCACCGCCTCTCTGCTCCAAACAACCTCGCAAAATGTGATTATCGGTCTCAATTCAGTAGCGGGAGAGCAAATGAATGAGTGCTTGCGGATTTTCTCCAAAGGTACGGACACAGTAATAAAGAGAGGAGAGGAGCGAAAGTATAAAAAGGGAAAGGTACCGTGGACTTGGGCGCATAATAAAGAGGAGGAGACGGAGGAGGAAAGGCAGACGGAAATTAAGACAAGAACGACCAAAAAATTAAGCAAGAAAGGAGGAAGGTAGGAAGGAAGGAAGGAAGAAAGGAGGAAAGGGATATCAAGAGAAGAACTGCGGCAGAAAATAAAGAGCTGCCTGGAGGAATATTGAGTGAAATAAGCACGAATGACCTAAATAACGAAATAAAAGTGCACTAATGGAAAATGAAAATAAACAGAGTGGAAAGAGAGGAATAGGAGTGGGTAAAGGAACTGGAGATGCAGATAGAAAAGGTGAAAAGTGAAAACGGAGATAAAACTGGAGAGGCAAGCTAGGGAGCATATTCAAAGCAAAGAGAGGTCGTCAATCAGGCGTGGAAACGAAGGGGAAAAAAAAGGAAAAGGAAAGAACTAGAAAAATATGAAAAGTGTGTTGACTTGTAGAACATCACGAACCCCCGGGAAGAAAAAAAAAAACACGTACCATGGAGCAACAGAGTGAACAAGAGAATCGTTTCCAACATGAAATAAATGAAATAACGTTTATTTTATCCCTTGACTGATCATCCAAATATCCCTCGCCGAGGGGAGGAGCGGCAGTGGCCGCACGCTGATTTACTTATTCATTTGTTTATATTTTCAGTAAAGATTTCAGGGGGACTGATTCAATTACTCACGTGATCGTCCTTCTCTCTCTTCCTTTAACGCTCGTACCAATCTACGGAAAAAATAAAAAATAAAAAGTTTGCTGACTTCTTTCATCATATTCTTTTCGTTACTCGGAGATTTACCTGTTCGCCAAACGCAGACACGTACCTGAATGCCACTCAATGTATGCGTTATTCGTGTATTCTGGGGGAACACTACAGCTTCCCGATATAGCAGAGGAGGGTTGTTATTGGTACGAGAAGACCATTCTCCATCACACTCAACCCATATCTTTAATACGTAAGCATCCCTTCTTGCTATTAAAAGAAATATATAATCTTCGGGGTTATCCTCTATTGCCTCTTCTATAACAACAACTGTAGCAGAAGGTTATACTTTCTCTTATTTTACACTGTAGTAATAAAAAACAGAGATGAAGGTAAATGTGTGTTGGGGTTTGAAATCCTTGTATACTGTGTGATAGCTTCTGGCATGTCCCTTTTAAGCTCTGAGGGCAAGTGAAGGAAAAGCTGAAAACCTGAAATATATTCAGAACTGCATTATATAAAGTGCAGTTACGTAATACAGTAAGAGTAGGTTCAGTATTCTCACTTTACTAACCTCTGAATATGATGGAAACAAAGATGCCCACCCGGGATATCATAAGGCTGTTTATACCGTCCTAGCCACCATGCTGATACACTTGCTAAGCCTCAAGGGAGGGCGATTAGTGTGCTGGCTGGAAGGTGTTTGTTCGAGACCAGACTCCAGCCGGATTTGCTGCCGAAGCGTGTTTATCACCACGAAATGAAATGTAGATGTAGATTTAAGTTTGTGTTGGTCTCCGCGCAACACCACCTCAGATGATGAAAAAAAAATGGACAGTTTAGTTTGCTAATATATTGGAAATGAGGCAAAGATGAATATGAAAATATGAATTAAGTCTTGGGCATCAGAGATATGGGAGAAAGTAGCGAAGAAATTTGTTAGCAATTACTGAATATTAATCATATATGTAGTTCTAGAAAACAGGAAGAGAAGTGACACTGTTGCAGAATGTGAGAGACTGAAAGTTGGTAAATCAAAGGAACTGAGTTAAGCGAGTAGCCTTTGACTCCACTGTATTTGATTATTGCTGTCTGTGTGAAGCCGACGTTCCTCTCCCGGTGCGCACACACGGCGGACTGTTCTGCTGGGAGGAACAAAGCGTCTGTTTAATGCCGGCACTCGGGAAACAAAGATGAAAAGGCAGATGGTTTGTCGTGCAGGATTTGAAGTTCGAGACGTGCGATCACTAGACTGGATACCTGAGGTGGCTTCTGCACTTTATTAGAATATACTCTTTTTCCGTCACCCTAGCACTTTATTTTGATATAAGAAACTTGAGAGACATTATACTAATGACTTATACGGTGTGGTATCATATTGTCGGGCCCACATGGACTGACTGATGCTGAAAAGGAAATACTGTAACAGAGTGATCATGTGTACTTTTTTTTTTATATGTAATTGGAAAATAGTTATTTCTATTTAGCTCACCTAATCCAGGTATGGTTATTTCCTGTAGAGAATCGTCATTTAGTGAAGCAGTAGATTAATAAGATTTTTCATTACAAACACTGAACACGCCCGTCGTTTTTTCAGTGTTCCAAAAGACCAAGGTGGTGGAACTTGTTAAGGTGTAACGCATTTCTACCGAAATCAGTAGTTTATACTAAATCTTTCTATACCAGTTATTTATTTATTTTTTTTTTTTTTACCTCAAACATTCGAATGATATAATTCAGAAAGAAATATAAAAATGAGTGAATACCTCTGTTGGCAGTAACAATAAAAATACGTTGCGCTGCTGCAAAATACATCCGTGCATACAAATATATAGACATGTAGACATAGATACTGAACATGTGCATGTATACAAGTAGGCCGGCATTCATAAATATACACGTGTAATATTAAAACTACATGGGCAGAGAAAATGGATAATGTGCACGTGGTCTGTACGTACAAGGGAGGTGGGAAATAGAGAGTAATACTCGTAATTCACGGAGATTAGCCATCCCTACGTTACACTGGACCATATTCATAATTATATGCCTGTGTTTTTCCCCGCACTCCCACTCCTGCACACACTGGACGGCCACCTTCCTAATCCCTATCCCTTAATGCTCGCCTCGCCTGCTCGTGCCTCCCTATCCGGACACTTCTATTCCGCTCCCCCTATCCTGGCTCCCTATCTTGCCACCGTGTTCTGGCTCCCTATTCTGGCTCTCTGTTCCTGGTCAGTTGTGGCTCCTGTCCCCGCCGCTATCCCGCCTCCCCCGGGTGCACACGATAACATTTAGCCCTGTTATTTGCCTCACACCGTGCACTTCCCTTCCCGAACCCAGCGACCCGATAACCTAATCACGAATATTCCCCAATGCTCTTGCAAATATTTCTCTCTCTCTCTCTCTCTCTCTCTCTCTCTCTCTCTCTCTCTCTCTCTCTCTCTCTCTCTCTCTCTCTCTCTCTCTCTCTGGCAGTCGCCGTACACTGAATACGAATGCATCACCGGAAAAAAAGATATGTTTTCCCCGCCAGAGAAGCGAAATATTGCATCATAACTTTCCACGAGCAGGGGGAACTATTTTACGGGAAGGTTAAGTACGCCTTTCTTTCCAGCCGCCCTTACGCACATCCCATTTAGTCAATAATTTCACTTCCCAGTTGTGCTGCGAGGCGGCTCGGGTGCTTAGGGCGCTTTATGTTTTGTACAGAGATATTCTGGGCATTACAAATATCACAAAATGCTGCAGGAAAATAGATGTACTTCGATATTTTATATACAAAGGTTTGGGTAAAATAACGTTATCGTGTTGCATTTTACGAGTGAATATTTTATGATATGAATATAAAGTAAACACTTCTGAAGAAACCTCGAGTAGAAAATACTATCTATAGAAGTTAAGAAAATATGAAGGAATTAGGTATCCATAGTTAAAGTCAGTGTTGTTGATGTATGAAACTGATAATTATATATGTGTAATGATAATTGTAAATACTTGTATAGAATGGTGCAGTCGTAGTTAGAAATGTAGTAACCTGTTTAAAAGCGTCTGTCACGTGCTCCATGTGGCAAGAGTGGCGTTGTTGTACCCGTGATGGCTGACGAAATAAATTCTACCTAACTATGGTGGAAATAATGCTATATAATACACACACACACACACACACACACACACACACACACACACACACACACACACACACACACACACACACACACACACACACACACACACACACACACTCACTCCGTCGTGTATGTGTATGGTTGTGGTACAGAGGAGCCTGGCTGAGGCCCATCGGATGGTGTCATAAAGTATGTGTAAGCGCGTCCCTCCTCTTTAATGGATTACAAGAATGCTTCCTCGCACCGTAAGATAAAAGCCTTCTGAGCTGATTATCACGTATCTCCTCTCTTCCTCCTGTTCCTTCCTCTTCGCTGAGCCTTCATTTTCAACGTCTTCGTCTTCAACAAGGCCGGAAAAGTCTATTATATGATATCCTGAGGAACCGCTGTAACAATTATTGCAATCACGATGACTGCCACAATCACTATCAAAATTTAGTGTTCCTATTACGTATTACTTCGTTGAAGGTGTTCACAATATAATGGAATTAATGGTAGAGATAAGTTTTGTTAAGTTCATTTCGTGCGATTTCCGACGAACTGAAATGCGAAAAGAAATTGTTCGATCTGATAACTACTTGGCATACTTGTGTGGTCCAGCTATGATATTACGGGGCCTGGAATCCCTACGTTTAAGAGCGAAAAATAGTAAAACAACTTATATAATACGATGGTCTCACTGTAGTGCCTCCTGTGGAAAGAAAGAGGCAGTGAATGCAGTATCTTATATTTGTTATACCTGAAACTGTTTTGATTTAGCCTCATGTCAGTTGAACTCCTTCCTACCATCGTAACGTGCTGCACCGTCAACACTGCCATTACAACTCCAATTTCCCCTCCTAAAAAGCAGGTGTTAAAATCGGAAAGACTACATAGCGTGGTGAGTGTCGCTGAGTTCTGTCTATATAGCCATTGACCCTGCAGTGTGTAAGAATAATTTATCAGTTACACAGGGATAAAATCCGTTGTCCGCGTTACCACGGGCTGCTTTAGTCACCCGCTTATCGTTTAATCCTATAGAAAAGTTGAAGAGGTCGGTTAACCCATGGCCTTGAGTCGGAGACCTGCGGCTACATAAAATCCTTTCCAGTGTTGGAACTCGGGTGTCGGTCTCGGAATGTTTGTAGCGACTGCATCCCACGCACTGTTAACATTTCGCCACTTGCACATCAACATTACATAGGCGATGCATTGACATACTGCGCCTAGATATACATAACCATACACCGAGAGAGGAAACTAAATCGGAAACATACAAAGAATAAAGACGAAAAATGGAAATCCGTACATACTATCCGTATTTGTTTTTCCACTTGGGAACCTCTGAATTCCCGTAGAGGGATTTGAACCCTATGTTTGCGGGGTAGAGGCTTCGCATAACTGGATTCACGCAGTCACGGCGTCCGATTCCTGGTAATGGCTTGTCGGTTCCAGCTTGATTCCTGATCGTTTTGGGAACCTGGTGGCGGTCGAGGCTAAATGGAGGAGGAAGGAGTGTCAGGGAAGGGAGTGAACGGAGGAACGGAAAGGGAAGGGTCGGCGAGAAAGAAAAAGACAGAGGGATAGGGGAGACAAGACGAGGAGATAAGGGAGAAGACGGAAAACGAAGGAAGGGAGGAGAGGAAAAGGACAAGGAAGAGGACAAGACGAAACGGTTCAGGCTGATTGAAGGTGGGATACCTCTCTCTCTCTCTCTCTCTCTCTCTCTCTCTCTCTCTCTCTCTCTCTCTCTCTCTCTCTCTCTCTCTCTCTGAAGAGAGAGAGAAGAATGTGAAGATAAAGAAAATGGATAAACGTCTGAGATGGCGTCGACGGAAAATAAATGCTGAACAGGTAGGTAAGAGTAAGTGAAGGAAAATAGAAAGGCAAGGAAGCAGGAAAATGGACAGACGGAAGTGGCTGCGATGTGGCGGAGGAATGCGAGGCAAACAAGCGGAGAAAGGAGGAAGCGAAAGCACATCATTAGAAAGAGAAAATATAAAGTGATGAGATGGAGGAAGAAGAAGCGACTACAGCAAGATGGGAATTGATTATTAAAATTGGTACCCCTAGAGGATGTATGGAGAAAAAGAGCATGTGAGCGGTGATCAGATTTTATGTAATTCTCTACTGTCTTTTATCCCTTCAGTGCTTCCAAGAACAAAAGACAGCATCATGAAAGGCGTGCGTTTTTAATTAAGTCTGTATGGTGTTTCGAGTTTGACGTCACAGACGGAAGACGGAAAAAAATTCTATTCATCAGTGTGACAGTTCTTTAGAAATAATTATATCTTATTTCCATAATAATTGTGTGTGTGTGTGTGTGTGTGTGTGTGTGTGTGTGTGTGTGTGTGTGTGTGTAGAAAGATAGATAGATGCAGAGAACAAGACGAAACGAGAGAGAGAGAGAGAGAGAGAGAGAGAGAGAGAGAGAGAGAGAGAGAGAGAGAGAGAGAGAGAGAGAGAGAGAGAGAGAGAGAGAGAGAGAGAAGCAAACAACCTTTACAAGACTATTTATGATAAACGACACCCTCATTTCAGGTAACAGCCGCAACAAGTCGATGATTTAATCCACCAAAGATCAGAAGAGGTAGAAGGTTGAGTGGAAAAGAGAGACACACTGCTGCAAACTTTGTAGCTCGAGTTTACAAGCGAAGGTTCCTGTCCTCAGATAAACTACACACTACACACGCCTAAGTTTGTTTGAAGGAGGGAGGGAGAATCTTGGCGACGGGGAGGGAAGTGGAGGTAGGGCGAGGCGTGAAGCAACCTTGATTGGAAGCGTCCAGGGAGCATTTGTGGCTGATCATCGCGACGTGCTCTTGCTGGGGAAAACGATCAATCATTCTCTCTCTCTCTCTCTCTCTCTCTCTCTCTCTCTCTCTCTCTCTCTCTCTCTCTCTCTCTCTCTCTCTCTCTCTCTCTCTCAACTGTTTCGTTTTTAATCTTTCTTCTATCCTGATTTTCTGAATGTTTTCATGCTATTCAACTTTTTTACCTCTCTTCTCTCAGCTGAACTACATTTCCTTTATTTTTCACCTGCCAATCCTTAATATTTCCCTGCATTATTTTTAACTTTTTTTTTTTTCGTACGTCCCTCTCTGCGGGATTATCCGTCTTTCTTCTCGCTCCCTTTTCGATGGCTACTTAAAAACTCCGTCCCTTAAAACTGTTACCGCGTATTTTTTCCTCCTTTCTCTCGCTCTCACTTTATATCTGGATTTTCACTCCTTTTTCCCAGTAAAAATACATATTTTCTTCCATTATTTTCCTCACGGGGCACAAACGCACAGAGGGACTAGCGGGGAATTACTGAGCGTCCCCCGTGACCCAAACACCTGACGCAATTAACACCGGAGCCCCGCGAGATCTGCAGGTATAAGACCATCGAGTGAAGGGAGGGATTGGAAGGTTTACGTATATGTGTGGTGTGATGTGTCCGGCTGTGTATAGCTCGTGTGTGTGTGTGTGTGTGTGTGTGTGTGTGTGTGTGTGTGTGTGTGTGTGTGTGTGTGTGTGTGTGTGTGTGTTTCTGTGTGTGTGTGTGTGTGTTTGTGTTTATGTGTATGTGTGAGTCTGTATGTTTGTGACCTTTTTTCCGAAATTCCATAGAAAAAAAAAAAAATTGGAAAGAAAAAGGTTTGCGGGGAGGTCAAAATTTTTAACGATTTGGAGCAGGAACTAAAAAGTCGACCATTCTCCGATGTGGCCTCTACCAAACTGTCCTGAGCATCTCGGGCGTGTAAATGGTGTTGACATCTGGTACTTGATTTGTACACGCACACCGCGACCCTATGGTAATGTTGACAATAGGACAACACGAACTACAAGTAAAAGAGGGAGTTGAAGACTGTTGTGGCCTTTATTCCTCTCTATTTCAGTGTTTCTTACAATATTTATGCTCGTTTATTATTAAAAAAAAAAAAAAGGACGGTAAATCAACGTCCGGCCTGAGATGATTAGGTTAGGTAAGGTTAGGTTAAGTTAGGTTAAGTTAGGTCAGTCAGACGTAGCCAGAAGATTCAAAAGCCCGACTCTATGAACCAGTGCTGTAATCTGACCACTCTGATACTCTGGGAACTGCTAGACGTCTCTGTAATGCAGAATATGGTGCTGTGAAGGGATCTGAGGGGAGAAGGAAAACATGAAGGCGGGACAGGAGGAAATGATGTGCAGGAATACAAAGTGTTCAATAAATGTATGTGGGAACATACCTGAAGGAGTGATTGCACGGTGATCGTAGAAGAAAATAATTATAACGGCAATAAATTGATAGATAAATTAATGAACTCGTTACAATAGAAACAGGTAAAAAATTGGAAGAATGGCTATGTTCGAGGTGCTGGAAGTAGATATTTGTAAATGAGATGAAAGATCACAACGCTGAGATAACTGAAATAAGTAAAATATGGATCTTGAATCGCAAATTGGAAGTGAAGTGTATTATAAATCTTTAAAATAAGGCAACAGCGAGGCAGGCGGTGGCGAGTGGTCAGCATTGGGGCGTGGTGATCGCGCTATTGGAGACCTGTTGGAAGCTGGCCATTTTTCAAGGTATTGCTGAGTGGCCGAAGAATACCCACATGCATGATTTCAACTCTTTCTTCCACGGCGACTGCATCAGAGAGGTTTGGGATCTGGTATGAACCTTTGCTCAGGATTCACTCAAGAGATCTCGCCTGCGCCACTACAGATGGAGGGTGACAAGCTAAGCCTCCGCAAAGAAGCAACGACCGTAAAGGCCTCGGAAAAACAGACCTGCATTAGAATGTCCTACAACGATTTGTATCAAAGACATTAAAATCTTACAACAAAAAGGAAATATGGAAGTTAATGGAAATAGTAAGAGTTTGGCAAATTGTTACCAGCAACATATACGTATTTCTTACAAGACATTTCCAAAGGTGAATGTTATCTGGATCAATGCAAGAAAGATGAAGAAAAAATTTGTTTAATGAAGAATATACTTCCCACGAGCTCTATTCTGTCTGATGGAATAAAACCAATGTGCGATACTGAGGCAAACTCCAAATCCGAAGTACTGAATTAAAAACGAAAGGTCAACGGCCCAGGTGTGATAGGCTGGTGTATCTTGGGCACCAGAATAAAGGGAAAGGATGCCAAGCCGCTTAACCTACATTTGTGAGCTTAACCTCAGCTTGGCGGGAAGAATCAACACGAAGCAGCCGCCGCCACATCCGGGGAGCTGTTCAGGCGGCGGTGGCAATCTGGCTTCCTGTGTACACAACCTGATGAAGCCACGAGCGGCTATGAATTATCTCAGCTTCACTTTTCAGCCTCTAAGTGTTTTCTTTTTTTCTCAATTTGAGTGTGTATGCATCTGCATACCGTGTGTGTGTGTGTGTGTGTGTGTGTGTGTGTGTGTGTGTGTGTTCATTATTAATAAGCTTAAATACGTATTTGAACTCAGCACGAGGACTTGCAATGCAGCTAAGATAGAAATATAATATACTTTGAAATTATCCACTACCATTCGTTCTAAAAAGTAATGCAGAAAATAGAGCTTAAGATCTTAACCAGAATTCTCAAAATAAGAACATATTTTTGTTTTTCTTTGTGACCTTATTTTTCTTCCCCCAGTCAACTAATCTAAACCTTTTGTCTCAGTCTTTTCAAGGCCTAGTCTCACAATGCGCCAGGTGAATTAATAATGGATATACGAGGATCTGTATTTGTTTGCTTCCTTGTGACTGCATGTTTGTTTCTACTGACTTACCTGAGTATGTCTTTCGTTATTTATAATTTTTCCTTGTCACTGTCATCCTACGCTGAGGAATCTGCAAAAAATAGAAAAAAAATAAAAATAGATAAAAGGAACATTCGAATGACAGTAAAAATGTTCGTAAAAAAAATTACTCTGACACACAAAAATCTGAAACTGAAATTGTTTTCCAGCGCACGAAGCATTCCAGTGTTTTAAAATGTTTTTCGAAACTTCCAAATCGCAAGAAAAAGTATTGATCCTCCTAACCAGCTTGAACGAAGATTAAAGGCAGGAGAAGGCAGAAGAGAAGGAGGGAAGGAACTGTAACACGGTCGGAAGGGGACGATAATGAAGATACCAAGGCGAAAGATGCGACGGAGGCAAAGACACACGGAAGGAAAGCGGAGAAAAGGAGAGCGCAACGTAAGGGAAGCAAATTATAAAAAGTTGAAAAAAAATTCCGAAGAAGACGTGGAGGGGCTGGAAGACGGAAGGGAGATAAAGTTTGAAAAGAAAAACAGGGAAACAGAGAAAGAGAAAAATGGAGCAAGACGGGACGAGAGGACTGGGAGAGGAGGGGAGAGGACAAAGGTCGGGTTCAGAAGGAGAGGAGTAAGGCAAGCGAGACAGGAAGGAAGGAAAAATAGAGACCGAAAGGAAGAAGAGGTCAGAAAGAACGGGAAGAATGAAACGACAGAAAGGAAAGGAGAAGGATGGAGGAGAGAGGAAGTCAAAAGAAAGACACAACCTCTATCTTCTCGTTTACTTGATTTAAATAAGTCACTGTCAAAATATTTTCCCTTCTTCCGACCCCATATATCTCCCACATGAGAGAGAGAGAGAGAGAGAGAGAGAGAGAGAGAGAGAGAGAGAGAGAGAGAGAGAGAGAGAGAGAGAGAGAGAGAGAGAGAGAGAGCAGGCAGTAGACAAACATCAACAGTCAGAATAAAAACCTGGGTACGACAATCTAAACTAAAACAGAAACACAAAGCTACATAAATAAATGGACTGGCCTGACGGAGAAACACTCACAGGTAAAAAAAATAAAATAAAAAATAAAATAAACCTGACATACAAACAGAGTGTGCGCGAGCTCCTGATTGCTGCATTGTTATCGTCTCAAGTTGGTGGCTCTGTGCATGGCAGGAAGATAAATGGGTGTAATAAAGCGTCCGAGGATATCACGTCTCGGCTGGGCAACTGGCGTCACTCAAGGGTCGCGGGCAGTGTTGCTGGGGTGCTGGTGTCCGTGTTGTGTCAGGGAGTGTTGGGAATGTTGGTGATGGTTTGGGGGTGTAAAGGAATATGGTTGGGTAGTATCGTTGGGAGTGTTAAGGTGTAAAGGAGCGATGCTGAAGAGTGTTGGGAGAGTGTTGGTGGGAAATGTTGCAAGGGAGTGTTTGTGTATGGTGAGTGTTACTGGGAAACATTGCTGGGGGATGCTAGTGGGAAGTGTTAGTGCGTTAATTGGTAAGTGATGCTGGGGGAGTGTTGCGAGGGTGTCTAGTGGGGAGTGTTAGAGTGTGTTACTTGGGAGTGATGCTGGGGAGTGTTGCATGGGGTGTTGTTCAGGATGTTCGGGAGAGAGTGTGGTGAGTGTCATTGGAGAATGGAAGTGGGGAGTGTTGGGAAGTGTTAGGGAGTATTGTTGACGAAGTGTTGCTGGGAAGTGTTGCAGGAGTGCCGCTGTTGCTGGGTACTGAGAGTGTTAATGTGGAGTGTTGAGAGTTGCCTTGTGGACGAGTGTTGTGACGAGTGGATGAGTCTCACGCGTAAATTCCTAAGAACCCTTGTCTCTCAGAGTTAATTTCTGTCTATTAACGTAATGCCGCCATCCATCTGTTTGTCGCCGCCCAGTCTGCTTCCCCCACTGTCTCCTAATGGAACCACCCACATAATAGGAAACCCTCTAATGAAACCAACTCATTAATTTCACCGCCACATTGCAAATCACCTCCCGCCACCAAATAACTAATAATTGGAGGCCATCAAAATCCTTCCATTTAGATTAATCTATTCATAATATAATAATAACTGAGAAATATTCTACCTATTATTACGACATTCATAGTCATTGTTCCTTATCCAATCCCGTGCCGAATTATTCATCTCAATTAAATAGTCACATTAAATACATTATGATTCCCCTCCCTGCTCGTAAACATCGCTCTCCGTCACTCTGCAGGAGAATCACACTCCACAGTCTTGCCGCCGCAGAAATTGTTCCCGCCCTGTGCTCCCTTGACGCAGAAGCTCGTGTCCATGTTCATTCTCTTAATTACAGTTAAACATATTTACCACCACTTAAAAAAAAATGTGAGATATTTTTACGTGAATTTTCAATATTAAATCCTCTGCACTTTAATTACCTTCTGAATAACTTCTCGTTTCATGGTCGTCCTGATAGTTTTACTAAAATGCACACTTCTCATATTCCATTGTTTTTACGCCTTTTTCATAGTCCTGCACAAATATAGTTTTTTTCTTTATTTTTTTTTTATATATTCTTCCTTCCAATTTCGGAGTTTAATTTTTCTTCTACCCACAAAAAAAAAAAAATACTCTGCAATACAAAGAGTAATTCAGGTTTGAAAGAAAATCTTTGGTGCTGTTGTTGCCTTCCTCCTCTCCTCCTCCTCCTCCTACCTCCTCCTCCTCCTCCTCCTCCTCCTCCTCCTCCTCTTCATCTCTTCCTGCCATTCATCCTTCTTTATTTATTTTTGTTTCTTTCTGTCTGTCTGTATGCCTGTTGATTTTCTCTCTCTCTCTCTCTCTCTCTCTCTCTCTCTCTCTCTCTCTCTCTCTCTCTCTCCTCTCTCTCTCTCTCTCTCTCTCTCTCTCTCTCTCTCTCTCTCTCTCTCTCTCTCTCTCTCTCTCTCTCTCTCTCTCTCTCTCCCTCTAGTGTGAGTGTGTGTGTGTGTGTGCCAGCACCTGTGTGCATTAATACTTAATCTCTTGACGTTCGTAAGTTCGCCCTTTGTCTCTCCGGGAAGGAAAGTGACGCGTTTCATTTCCACGGCCTGAGCAGCCACTTACCCGTCTGGAGGAAGCGACACCTGATTTTTGAGTCTGAGCTTAGTGTGTCTCGTCTGCGCTACCTTCACTCAACGCTGGGCCACCTGGGAATGACGTGCCCCTCTCGCCTCGCTCCAGAGAATTATACTGAAGAAGCACGCCTAAATATTTCAGATTTCGTTTTGCTCGTGTGTCTTATTTTTTGGCTGTAACAATAGTGGCAGTGGTGGGGTGTTGGTAGCAGCAGTAGTAGTTGTAGTAGTTGTTGTAAGAGGAGGAGTAGGACTACGAGGAGGAGGAGGAGAAAGAGGAAGGAGAGGAAGAGGAAGAGGAGGTGGAGGAGGAGGAGGAAGAGGAGGAGGAGGAGGAGGAGGGAGGAGGAGGAGGAGGAAGAGGAGGAGGAATCATTTAGTCTATTCCTTTTAACGTAGTGCGAATGGTCATAAGTTAAGACGCGTTCCTCTTGCTGATTACTGGCCCTTGCAGCTCACAATAGTCGCTGATTGGTTGGCAGTGTGAGGGAGGATGCTCTGACTTGCCCTACGGGCACACGATGGAGACTTGCTTGCTTTTCTGACTAGCTGTTGGAGTCTAGATGTAGGACACCGCCATTAGAAAGAGATTGGTTTTGGAATAGAATTGTAATGAACAGTGTGTTTAAAAAATGAACGATATGATTCAGTAACATAGTGAGTAATAGTAAAATTTTGTGAAAAAATGTATATATATATATATATATATATATATATATATATATATATATATATATATATATATATATATATATATATATATATATATATATATATATATATATATATATATATATATATAAGTAGAAAAATGTAATATACAGATAAAAAGAGTTTCCCGAAAGCGATGGCATTACGGAAAAGGAGGAGGAAAGGCAAAAGAATTAAGTTGGTAGCAGAAAGTCAGCGACAAACATAGTCTACCGAGTCTAATTAGGTCTCTCTTCGTTACTGACACCCACATCTTGCCTTGGAAAAAAGGAAAATCTGACAGCACTTAGCTCTCAGAAAAGTCTGTCAGACAGCGTCACATTTTTACAATGTCTAAATAATTTAATAAATATAAAAGTCCCAGGCTGGAGTGGGCGGAGCTCATTATAATGTGATGCAGCGCGAGCTGTACAAACAATAGAATTTTCCGTTGATTCCATTGATGAGAAGCTGAGGGATATAGAAGCACTTGCCATAAGAACAATTAATATAACGCGAAATTTACAGAAAAGGCTGAGCTGGAGCAATGGGCGGCGCCCATTGCTGAACTCTGATCGTCTGGGCGCTGCGCAATAGCGACACAGTGAGGAAAAATATTTCTTACGGTCATTTAGTTGTCACCATTGCGAATCTTTGTCGAACCTTAGCTATATGATGATCAGTGACAATTTATAAGGACTGTTGACAATCTAGTATGTACAGTGAAACGAAAATACAATCGGGAACCGGGAAGAAGGAAGAACAGCTGCCGGATAACCACGAATAACCTTTGTGAGAGGAGGAGTTAAGCGCACGCTCCTCTGTTTACTTTACGGGGTTAAAATATTCACCATGCTGATAAAATATGCTCGTAAAAAACCATCCGCCAAAAAGTTCCAGCTGAGTGTTACCAGGGTCACGACCACCACTGGCTTCCCTGAGGTCACCGAGCTTGTGTGTTGTTCAACGAGGAGGGAGGAGGGCAAACGTAAAGAAAACAGCTCCTATTTTTCTTGTCATTACGTGTTTCCCTTCATGGGCTTTGCTTCCTCCCCACACAGCCACAGCGGCGTGGTGTATCTTTACGGCTGGAACGGTAAGAAAAGGTCAGGAATTTGGCTTTGATTAATACAGCAATTCTACTCTGTATGGAAAAATATAGCTGGTGAATATCTTTAGGAAAATTAAGTAAAAAAGCACTTAAACGTGTCTCCCCTTACAACCAAAATCTGGATAATAAAAAAAAAAAGTTAATTAAACAGTCTAATTGCGGAGACGGCTTGCCACTCCATTCATGAATATATTCGAGCAAAAAGATCAGTACAAAACTAACGTTGAGAATATAAATGTGATATTTTAACAGTGAAAGCTCAGCCGGCTCAAGGATTTTGTTTGTAAATGTTAAATAACATACACTACCAGTCTTGATTTATGTTTAAAGAATTTTTTGTCCCTGCTTAGTTTTGTGATATTTTCGTTGTTTATTACTTTATTTTCCTTTTTTTTTTTTTAATGTTTCGTTTCCTTTCTGTGCCCGGAAGGCTTTTGCTGCCGCATCGCTGATGAAGGTCTCCATTCTGTGTCTTATTCATGTGTGTATTCCTGGGTGGCCTCCAGATTATTTGGCCGGAAGCGCACCACTTTCTCTTTTCTTACTTTGTTTCTAGTATCTGTGCGACATTAAAGTGTGTGTGTGTGGAGGGGGAGGGTGTTTGTGTTGGTGTGTGTGTGTGTGTGTGTGGGTGTGTGTGTGGGTGGGTGTGTGTGTGGGTGGGTGTGTGTGGGTGGCTATTGGTGTATATACAAAATAGACAAAGTTGGAGAAAATAACATCACGTTTTGGCAAATATTGGATCCAACTTTCGTTCGTATTTCGGGATAAGCTGATAAAGAAAACGAGCAAAAACAGCAGAGAGAAGACGGTGACAGAAAAAAAAAATAGAATGATGAAGGCGATATAAATAGATGACGAAGACGAACAACGAAGAGGAAGAAGAAAAGAGGAAAAACAAGAAAAGAAAAAAGAAGACAAAGAAGAAGAAGAGGGAAAAGAAAAAGAAGAAAAGAAGAAGCAAATCATACATACAGTTATATCTGGACTCCTCCCTCGCATGACCAAATATAACAATAGACGTGAACATGACATGCCTTCCGAGAACAGACACGACCTATTCTCCTCCCCTTCCACCCTTTCCTCTCGCCCGCCAACCCTTACCAAGACACGGGGAGTGATGAAGGGACACGGGTGAATAAAGGGAGGGGATATATGGAGACGAAAAGATAAGAGGATGAGAAGTTAAGAGGGTATAAGAAGGCAAGGAAATACGGAAACGGGGGGGGAGAAACGAAGGCGGGTGAAGGCGAGACAATGTGATGAGACGGGAGAGATAAAGGGAAACGATGAGAGAGAGAGAGAGAGAGAGAGAGAGAGAGAGAGAGAGAGAGAGAGAGAGAGAGAGAGAGAGAGAGAGAGAGAGAGAAGGAATTACAAAGGAAGAGAGTACAGAAAGACACACTCGCATAAACGCACACACAGACACACACAAACACGAAGAAATGCCCTTGCATACACAAAGAGAAGCACACAAGGAGAGCCAGGAACACAGCGACACACACACACACACACACACACACACACACACACACACACACACACACACACACACACACAAAGCAAAAGGGCACAAAACAAAAACATTTATTATTATATGGAATAAATTTAAACAAAATTATGCAAACTATCGCCTCTGGCCGCGACACTGGCACGGGGGAAGGAAGGGAGAGGGGAAGTGAGAGGGAAGGAAGGGAGAGGTGAGGGAGAGATGTGACCACTCCATCAGGTGGCGAGGAGGAGGAAGAGTAGGTGGTGGTGGTGGTGGTGGTGGTGGTGGTGGTGGTGGTGGTGGTGGTGGTGGTTCAGTGCAGAGAGAGAGAGAGCAAGAGCAAGGCCGCTTTATCATCTAGTCCTTCCTCACATACTGTAACCTTCTCTCTCTTTCTCTGCCAGCATAAATATCCTTTGCCATTACCAGGCTGGCGCAGTGCTGTGGAGAGTGCTTTGTGCCTCTGAGTGACTGTGTGTGTGTGTGTGTGTGTGTGTGTGTGTGTGTGTGTGTGTGTGTGTGTGGGTGGGTGGGTAGTTCTTGTTCTCTTTTTCCTGGTGAGGTGAAGGTGAGTTATGCTTGCGTGCCTTCCTCCTCGTGGTCCCCCCTTTGTATTGGTGATTTATTGCCTTCTGCTCCTCCAGGGGTGCATTACACACATTTGTTTCTCCCCTCCTCCCTCCTTTTTTCGGTCACTTTATAATCGTTTTTTCTTCTTCCTCATGAGATGTTTTTTGTAAGTTTATTTTCTTATGATTCATTTCTCTCTTTCCTCTGGCATGTTATCTTGCACATTCAGTTTCTTTCACTGCCGACCTCTGATCTCCTCCTCCTCCTCCTCCTCCTCTTACGCCTCTCCTTCTCCTCCTTCTCCTCCTCCTTTTCCTCCTCCTCTCCATCCTCCTTCGTCTCTTCTTTCCCTCTTCGTTCTCTAATGCATGTCACTCTTTTTTCTCCTTGTCAACTCATCAGGTCAAATAGAGAGAGAGAGAGAGAGAGAGAGAGAGAGAGAGAGAGAGAGAGAGGAGAGAGAGAGAGAGAGAGAGAGAGAGAGAGAGAGAGAGAGAGAGGAAAAAAAGTCTCCCGTAATTTGCACAACGATATTTCTTTTGTTCCTCCTCGTGAACAATTGATTCCCGAAGCCATGGACTGATCGCTGGCAATTAAATACCTGCATAATTAGCCAGAAAGAAGAATGGGTAGTCCTAAATAATGAAATACTGCCTCTCCATCAGGCCTTTGTCATCTCCCTCCCTCCCTCCCCTTAATTCACTCTGCCCATCCTTCTATCTGCTTTCCTCCGTGGACTCCTCTTTTTTGTCTTCGTCACCTCAGACGCCTTTTATTTTCCTCTTTTTTTCACTTTAATTTAATCTTCCTTTCCTCTCCATCAATTCGAAATCCTCTTTTCTTCCTCTTTTTTTTCACAAACTCGTCTGTTCTTTTTCCACCTCGAGGTTTTCTTTTTTTTTCTCTTCGAATTGAACTTGTCCTTTTTTTCTTTCTCTTGAACTATTCATTTCTTCTCTTCTACCACAAACTCCTCCTTTTACCTGTTTTCTGTCTCGAATTTTTCTTCTGTTTCTCTTTCAACCTCGAGCTCCTCTCTTTTACTTTGATTTTTTTTCCTTTCCCGCCGCTAACTTCTGTTTTGCTCTTTTCACCTCAAACGCCTCTTCTTTTTATCTGTGGCATCTCGAATTTCTCTCCTTTTCCTTTCTTTCACCTCGAACTCTATCTCCTCCATCCTTCTTTCCTGCGCTTCTCCGCAAGTGACACTTCTCTCGTCCATATCACTCTTCCCTTTCTCTACTTGCTGTCCGTCCTTCCTCCACAAGCTCTCAAATAATTCCACTCTTATAGCACACTCACTGCCCCTTCCCGTGATGCTCTCCTTACTATTCCTCCCCCTCACTACTGACCTCCGCCACACGCCCATGCTACCTTCCTATCTCATGTTCCTTTATTTACTGTTCCCCAAGTGTCAGAGGTCATAGGTTGCATGGATGGTAAGGGTTTGGTTACTATCTAAAGTCTGGGTTGTTTTCTGATATCTTAGAACTGCATCGGTCATAGTGTGAAAGAAAACATGACTACCCGGTTTCCTGTCTCCTGTGCTTTCAAAGGGCTTGAGGAAACACATGGACTACTAGTAAGAATATTGTATAGGGATGTAAGGGAGTAAGAGTGTGTGGGTGTGAAGGAGTGAGTGAGGGAAGGAGGATGTGTGGGAGTGAAAGGGTAAGTGACCTGGAGGTGTGGATGTGGGGAAAGGAGTTAGTGAGGTGAGGAGGAAGTGTTAAAGTGTGTGTACGTAGGAGTGTGAGTTTAAAGGAGTCGAGTATCCAGCATTGTGTATGTGTGTGTGGAGGAGTGTGGGTTTGAAGGAGTGTGGGTGTGAAAGAATTGTGAGTATGCATCAGGCTCAGCACCATCCGAGGCAGCTCACCTCTTGTCTGTCTGTCCTCTGCACTCACACATCCACCCACTAACCCACACACACACACACACACACACACACACACACACACACACACACACACACACACACACCTTACATGCGCTGGTTCGTTCGAGTCCAGCCAGCGTTTCCTCCTGACAGCAGCGGGACAGTACCCACCATCAGTGCCTATAAATAATAACTTCTAAAACTAGAGCTTTACAACCGAAGTTGACACAAATCTTTCAGGGTATTTATCACCACCGTCTCTTGATTCTTACCTCTGCCATGCTCCTTGCTCACTCCAACCTTCTGCCTCGCCCCTCTTTCTTTATGCTACAGAAAGAAAATCAAACGCTAGGCACAGATGGTCCCGCCTCAGATGTTCCTTTTCCGCACTAGCCGCGCCATCGCCATCCATCTGGCACGCTAATAATCTAGGCCTACGCCAGAAAGGAAATGGCCTCCATCTAGGAAGCCATTGGTCGTAAGAATGATAATTTCAAACTACCATTAGTAAAGACGATACTGTTCACATTCTCCAAAATTGTTCGTCTTTCAAAGCTTCGTACATATATGAAAAAAGGAAAACGTATCCACACGGCAGTTATGAAATATGTCTGAGCAAACACATAATTAAGTTAATTCATGAAATAAATTTAAACGTTTCCTTCTTTGGAGTATTTCAGTCCATGAATGCTATTCGATATACTTTTAATGCATAAAAAATACAGTGTGAAGAAGGAAGATTTAGTGGTGCAGGGTGTGAGAGTTGCCCGGCAGTCACAATCTACAATAATGAGAAGCATGGTGTTTGAGGCTGGTGTTCAGTGCAGCAGGTGTGATCACCAGTGCAGCCTTTATGACCTAAGTGACAACAAGTAACTGCCGCTTGCAACAGGAAGTACAAACCAGCGTATACATCATTATGTACTCTTCTATTAATGACAGCCTGTAAAGAAGCCTCAACATTGATACGTAATTAAAGAAGCCTGCTCCATAACGTTTTCCGGGATTCAAATAAAGTAACACTGAATATTTATTTAAAACATCGCTCCGTTTGACTCGTGAACGTCAAAAAAATTATTTTTACAGATTTGTTAGACATTTTAATCTATTTTATAATTCATTCTTTATCAATATATTATTGAGCTATTGAAGGCTGTGTTCTGTATTCATGATACTATGCATACGAAAGAAAGGTAGAATGCAAGCTGACAATATTAGATATTTGATTAGACAATGTACATAGTTTATCACAGCAGCCCACTTCCCTTCCACTCCCCCACTCCCGCCCCACCCCTCTCTCTCTCTCTCTCTCTCTCTCTCTCTCTCTCTCTCTCTCTCTCTCTCTCTCTCTCTCTCTCTCTCTCTCTCTCTCTCTCTCTCTCTCTCTCTCTCTCTCTCTCTCTCTCTCTCTCTCTCTCTCTCTCTCTCTCTCTCTCTCTCTCTCTCTCTCTCTCTCTCTCAATAAGTGTTCTGCCCACTTTCACTTTCCATTTTCGTTTGTTTACAGCTGTCATGAAGTAGTAAGTGCTACACAAGCGTCATTGTAATTACTGAACGATTACTTTGATGTTCTAATAGAAGAGTGAAATTTACTCCGCTTCCCTTTTTTGTTTTAGTATAAAACTGAGCATTGTTACGAAGCTTTATTGCAAGTTGATTTGAACAATTTGTCTCTTTCATGCATCGCTGGATAAATTTTTACACAAGGTGCTTCAAAAGCCAAACCAAATGGTTAGATTCAGCCATTTCATACATAACTGTTTTCTATTTCCATTTTTTTTTCTTTTTTGTTCAGCACTGGTTGTGAAATTTGACTTATATTGTTATTTTTCACCATTAAAATAAGAAAAAAAACATATATTACAATAATATTTATAAATTATACTCGTGGGGAATTTGTGAATGTGGAAATTGTCTTAATTTATTTTGCACATTACGCTTAAACCTGAGCTCTGCTGGACAAGTTCCACCTCTGAAGTGTGCACTTCCTCTCATTAATACAAGCACGCCATCAATTATTTGTTGTGAATGTTTTTTTATCCTTTCGTGTGGGGAATGTTGTCCTGCAGAGATCTGCAGTCTGTAGGAATCTATGATGAAGCCGCGTCGTGTAACAAATGATATTTTATCTTAAAGTGACACTCGACCTGGCGTTTGAAACCTGTGACTAGTGATGCCAAAGCTCGTGGGCAGGCCGGCAGAGATTTTGGCCTCGCATTCCGCAGACTCCTGGGAAGTCAATAACCTTTTGAGAGGCTGGGAATGCTTTAGCCGCCAACACCATGAGCACGCCGGAGGTTGACCCTCAGGAATGGGTTCTCCGCCAGGCGCTGCACCTCCCCTGCTACGGCCAGCGGTACGAGTCTGGCACGCTGTTATGTTAGCAGATAATCAGCCAGCATGCCAGGCTCCCAGAGGCGTTGTCTTGCACACGTCATTATCTCATTGCTTCACATGCTCCCAATAATGCACAAGACACAGACATCGGGGAACTTTCGCATTTATTGAGAATCGCTTCTCTCTACCTTAGCGAACTTGGGTCAAGCTTCACACAGTTTTGTTTCGCTACTTTTTTTTTTTTTTTGCTTCCAGTAGCGAACGAAGGATGTCTTTCTAAGGTCAAGACTAACCCACCACAGCTAACTATCAGGATGCTCGCTGATGACATGAGGGTTATTGAAGGAGTGCCCAGGTATCATCATTATGTTGTTAATATCCTTTATGTAGTTTAATCCTTTCTACTGATATGCTCGTTATCTGTTAAAAGTGAGATCAGTGTAATAGATTGTTTGGATGGACATAAAGGAAGAAAGAATATGAGGTTAGTTTCATATTAACGGACTTACAGAAGTACGTATTTAAAAGAGTGCACCACAAAAAATGTCTCAAAAGTTGAACATGATTATGGGAAATGCTGACTTACTGACGAATCAGGTTTATATCTGAGTGGAATGTTACTGAAACAAAATCATAATACCAATCGAAAATCGAGGACGAAAGTATTGTCATTAACAATACCTATATATTAATTACAGAATCTGTTGGTGACGTGGAAAAGGCGTACATTGTGAAAATAAGCAGGTTGACTGAGGGAGAAGCGACTGAATGTTGAACACTCACTCAGTACCACAAATTTACGAGTTCATCAGATACTCATTAACCGCAGTGGCTGAGTGAAGAGGACCGCTGGTGATGAACTGCACCCAGACTGGCAGAGTTCCTGCACCTTTGAACCGCCCGTCGGATAAAATAAAAAAATAAAATATAGATAAAAAGATAAAAATCTTAACTTAAATTACGTCTGGTTCATGTCGCCTCTAGCATCAAGTGTAAGCAATGGTGATGTGAAAAAAAAAAATCATGCCTAAATTTGATTATACTATTAAGGCACTCATTATTACCACCACCACCACCACCACCACTACTACTACTACTACTATTATTACAACTACTACTACTACTACTGCTACTACTACTATTACTACTACTACTACTACTATTACTACTACTACTACTGCTACTACTACTACTGCTGCTGCTATTACTACTACTACTACTACTACTACTACTACTACTACTACTACTACTACTACTACTACTACTACTACTACTACTGCTATTACTACTACTTTCTTTCAGTAACATGGCTACTTTAAGGACTGTTTATTACGTTAATAATTACTGCTTAGCTGCTGCTGCACTATTATTACAACTACTACTACTACTACTGCT
>NC_087178.1:19844750-19879750 GCF_035594125.1 Scylla paramamosain
CGCAGCATCACTGAAGTGGAATTCGCAATCACTTAACCTCGTCAGTCTGCCAACTCGACGCTTTCCTCTGTGATTCTTTCGGTCGTGCGACTGTGAGATCTTCTGATGGGATGGGCTCTCTCTCTCTCTCTCTCTCTCTCTCTCTCTCTCTCTCTCTCTCTCTCTCTCTCTCTCTCTCTCTCTCTCTCTCTCTCTCTCTCTCTCTCTCTCAAGTAGAGAACATTTATCAGTGCTACATGAAAAAAAATACCATCTCTCAGTACCAACAACTGAGGCAAAATCGATCAGCATTTGCTTAAAAATCATTACAAGGAAAGCAGTAATGACATGAGAGATGATGTGCGAGAAATGGGTCAACCATGTGTTAGGTGTTAGATGTGTATGGGCCAGAAAGTCAGT
The DNA here is from genome assembly GCF_035594125.1 of Scylla paramamosain. NCBI lineage: Eukaryota > Metazoa > Arthropoda > Malacostraca > Decapoda > Portunidae > Scylla > Scylla paramamosain. The sequence continues at coordinate 19,845,150 of NC_087178.1, forward strand.
TTACTGCCTTCGCCGTGGTGCAGTTCTCACACACGACACACCTGCTAGACCTCACGGCCTGAGTGGTGATCTCTGGCACCTCAGTAAAACAGCCCCTATGGTCTTCCATCCACGCTGCCAAATGGCTTGAACTGTAGACTGTATGGCAGGAAAAGGGTCTTTGCAGTGGAGGGTCACGCTGGAAGAGGACGAAATGCAACAGCTTTAGCTACCTCATTAACTTGCTCATGACCCTTGATGGAAATAAATGGAGAGACAACACAAAAACCTAACGGTTGCCTATGCGACACCAGTTCAGTATATATATATATATATATATATATATATATATATATATATATATATATATATATATATATATATATATATATATATATATATATATATATATATATATATGCATACATATTTTTTTTGTAATTTTTTAGGGAAGAGTAACAGAGTACTTTGCAAATAGTGATTACATTTAGCGGCAGATAGGTATGCACATTTAAGATGTTTCACGCCCCAGGTTTCGTCGCGGCTTACGTCTGTTGATAATGTTCGCTACGTTTTAATTTTACAATTCAATGTTTTTAGGACTGCATGTCGCTGGAGGATGCATGTGCTGTGTGTCTGACTTCTAGTTGTCGAATTTCGAAATTCATGTTAGAAACCTGACAGTGCTTTTCCTTTTGAGCAAGGCCGGTTATCACTACTATCAGGAGCATGGAACCTAACATGGTTCCATGCTCATGGTACGGAGCAAGTTAAAGAATTAAGAAAAAATAGAACATACTGAAGAAATACAGATAATTTATCTCTTGAATTTTCTTGTATGAGCTCTCACGGGAATCCTCTCAGCCAGAAGACGTGTTCACAATGAGCTTGAGTGAGCTAACATGGAAGAAGGGAGAATGGTTGCTCTGCCAGCTAGAAAGAGGAGGGGCTCATTTAGAAGTAATGTCAATGCAAAACGCTGCTTACCCAGTGCCAGTGGGCTACTCTGCGAATCGGTGGCACATAATTGTCTTTTGCTCTTTGTTTATGTGAAGAGCTGCTGCCGTGAAAAAAAAAGGGCGATGTCTTTTTTAGAAACGTGATGGTCACCAGGAAAACGAGGATGAAGCAGTCATTATTAATAGTAGAGAAAGGTGAGCGACATACCACACTCACTTCCACTGTGCTTTGTGTTTATCTCAATCCTGAATCCTCCGATCTAAGAACGAATCAATCGTCACGTTTATAAGGACTTTGTCAGTAGAACAAGAAGGATCAGAGCACAAAAAGGTTATTTTACTTTTGGCACAGACTGTACTTTTTTTAATTTTATTATAGAAGATAAGCCTTCTCGGGAAAAATAATTAAGAAACACAACTTGCTTGAGACATGGAAATAATCGGTGGTCCTCCATAGGACAGACAACTTAACATTCCTTGAAGAACCAGGAGGAAGAGAAAGAGGAGGGCTGCACCTTCAACAGCCCATCATGACTTATCCCACGAACCGAAGACAGAACACCCGCTCTTTTGATGCACTATTGTAGGGTTTCATGCCGAGGTTGCGTAAGAACGTCTTGTGTGGAAGGGGAGCTTTCAGGAGGCGTCAAGACAAAGTGACGTAAACTTTTGACCTTTTATTCATAACCCTGCCAGTAATAGTCACCTCCACGGGTTTCTGAGTAAGTGGTACGTTTTTCTACACAAGGTTTTTCTAAGAATAAATTGCGTAAGAAGAGGGCCTTTTAGTCTATCAGTTATTCTCTCTCTCTCTCTCTCTCTCTCTCTCTCTCTCTCTCTCTCTCTCCTCTCTCTCTCTCCTCATCTCTCTCTCTCTCTCTCCTCTCTCTCTCTCTCTTTTCGGGTTGATATATTATCTTTAGCCTTATTTTCTCTCATGTGGCATTGAGGGCAGAAAATAGATACATGGTGACCTAAATATTCAAGTAACGCGAGGCATCACGGTCTCTCCCTTCTCTTTGATCGGCGCATCTTTATCATTTGTGTGTGACTCTATTATCGTGAGCACGCCATTGAGACGCCTCGTATTATGTGATTTTGTCCTTCGAGCATGCTATTTACTCCACCGCTGCTTCTCATCCTTCTGAGAATCATACATTCGACACTGGTGGCTGATATTTTTTTCAGATATAAACCATGAATTTCTTTTATCCTTTTCTCGTGAGTGTGTTCTATTTTGTTTCTTTTTTTTATTTTTTTGTGAAGAGGACATATAATAATTTGTTTACGGGTGTATTGTAAATTTTGGGTCGTTTTTGTGGAGACTATTGAGTGTACTTTGTTAAGAAAAAGGCCAAATTTCTTACTTTGTGCAGCTTATTTTAGAAAGTGTATACAGCAAGTGGCCTGCTGGCAATACTCTCTCTCTCTCTCTCTCTCTCTCTCTCTCTCTCTCTCTCTCTCTCTCTCTCTCTCTCTCTCTCTCTCTCTCTCTCTCTCTCTCTCTCTGATCACTTAATTACTGACAAATCAGAGTTTCTTTAAAGTAATTAGTTTTACAGCTTCCTGCACAACTTTGATTACCTTTCCCAGCGTAAGCCTAAGTTTGAACATTACTGATAGTTTTTTGAAGTTTTCTTAGAACACACACACACACACACACACACACACACACACACACACACACACACACACACACACACACACACACACACACTATACTACATCACTCCTATTACCCTACAGTGAAAATACAATTGCTATATTTTCCATCGTTCTTCTTGTTACATGTATAGTTACTAGTGTTTATTTTTTTTTTATTAGCATTCAGGCATACCTACACTCTCCTGAATATTGTACACACTTCCACTATTTATAGCAAAGAAGATAAATATATATTCCTTTGTGCAAATACGTAAATTAATACTTTTGTTGACTATATTAGGTGCATTTTTAGCTTTTCTTTTCGTGTATTCAAGCCACTTTTATCCTCGTATACTTTAAATTTATTCACTCAGTTTTTTTTTTTGTCTTGTGTTTTCCTGAGGTGCCCCGCGCGTCGTGATGAGTTTCCCTCACGATCTTTAACGTGGAAACGCCTCATCTTGTATCCAGGTTCTCGCTGTCCCGAAATATTTGTTGGCAGACACTCTTAATTGTGTTGCATATATTTGTACAGATGTCCTGAGGCTTTCCTAAGCGAGACTGTTGAATTCTGCATATGAAGGTGTGGAGTATATTTAGAGAGAGAGAGAGAGAGAGAGAGAGAGAGAGGAGGAGAGAGAGAGAGAGAGAGAGAGAGAGAGAGAGAGAGAGAGAGAGAGAGAGAGAGAGAGAGAGAGAGAGAGAGAGGAAAACTAATTGTCCTAATACATAACTTTTCATGTCAATATTCTTTCCTCCCTCGCTTCTTACCTGAATACGATTTACCACATAACCTTATATTCTATCCTCGAGCAAAAAAAAAAAAAAAAAAAAAGTCAAATATCAAAGCCACATCGAAATGACCAGAGGGAAAGGACAGTCAGAGTTCAATAAATGTTGCGCCACAAACATTGGCCTTCCAGTCAATATTTGGGGTAAGTGGATGAAGCGTATGTGTGTGTGTGGTACGCTGAATAGGAAAAAGATATTGACTCCGTGTACCTCCTGTTTATTCATGAAGGCAACGATGGTGACGAGAGTAGACAGTTAAAACAAGAGCTTGTCCTTAATACTTTCATTATCTACAATACTTTATTTACTCTTTTATTGATTTTGTCTTTCTTTGACATTCAGAACACTGTAGAAATTTGTTTGCAAGGACACAAAAAAAAAAAAATAGGTGAGATAATTTATTACTTTCTTAAACTGTACAATTATTTAAGAGACTTTAGTAAAAAAAAAAAAGTGTATGTAAACTAATAATGGTGATGGGAAATAAATGATCTTACAGTGAAGGGATTCAAAGGAAGTTCTATTGTAGGTTTCGTTGTCAGAATTATTCAAATGAAGCTTGTAAAATGGTGGAATGTTACGACAATTAAGACTGAGGTACATACAGTAAACAATGTGTTGGATTAGAATTTCTTTCTTTACCAGATTTAAAAAAAATAAAGAAAGAAAAAAAAAGTAGGATCTTTCCATTTCATACTCTTGCTACGGAAGTCTGAGCTACTTAGATGGTCTTTGTACTCAATGTGTTAGGAGCTGAAGCTTAATTTCACTTCTCCTGCAGCTGCCTGTCATCACTTACCTTGCTATCGGCAGTCCTTGTATGTCTGTAATTATGCACCAGCTCAAACGTTCTATGTTAACACGGTCTCAAAGGCACAAGGTAACCCCTGCCACTCTCTCTCTCTCTCTCTCTCTCTCTCTCTCTCTCTCTCTCTCTCTCTCTCTCTCTCTCTCTCTCTCTCTCTCTCTCTCTCTCTCTCTCTCATCTCTCTCTCCTCTCTCTCTCTCTCTCTCTCTCTCATTTAATCACACGATACAAGTGCTTTTGGAAGTCTGCGGGATTGAAAATGGCCTCTTGTGATCCGCCAGCCCTTGTCGTGCCTCCGTCGCCGCAGTCTTGCCGAAGTCCTTTGTTCCTGCGACCACTCAGCACCTGCACGACTTCCCTTGGCGCACCAGCGAGCATGAACGACGGAAACTAAGTCCGCAGCAAAACCGATTCAATTCCTTTATTCAGGCGTCAGTCTTTCCTCCCTTACCACCTCGAGTGTAGCTGTGTGGTTTCATAATGGCGGAAAATATTAGCATCAGCAATAAATTTTATGAAGCTGGAGTTCGTTTGGTTGCAACAGAGTACTCGCTTTTCTCAAATCTGATGCTTATGTCACCTTCAATTTTTTTTTTTTTTTACTCTTTCTTCGTCTTGTCATCTGTTTTCTTTTCTAATTATTTTGCCCTGTTCCTTCAGTCTTACTTTACGAATATTTTCTTTTACTCTCATCGTTATGAACTGATAGAATTTACAAAAAAATCATAGAATATTCTTAGACATTTATATTGTAATATTCTCATAATCCATGTTATCTTCACAAGTCCTCTAATTCAAGAAAACACGAGCTTCTTAATATCAAGGGAAGAGAGAGAGTTACGTCATGAACCGAAAACAAGTAATATATATAAGTGAAAGGTATCAACAAGTGAATATCTGGCCTGTCTTCGCTTCCGCTCTGTGCGTTAATTGTGTGGCCCAGGTAAGTCATCCAGCAGATTGACTCACTTCAGGAATAGCCCAATACTCTCTCTCTCTCTCTCTCTCTCTCTCTCTCTCTCTCTCGCTCTCTCTCTCTCTCTCTCTCTCTCTCTCCATAAATACCTTTTCTACTTTGCCTTGAAATAAATTATGGTGCAGTGCTGTGGCTTCATGCAGCGGTTCAGAAGGCCACCACTACAGGAAACGAGAGAGCGTGGGTGGAATGAATCAATCTTGTGAAATGGGGCGGACAAGAGATAGTCTTCCCTGGTGTGCTGAGGTGACGTGTGTGGCTGTACTGAGTGAAAAGCCAAGGCTGCCTATTGGAAATGTGTCAAGTGCGCTGATTTTGTGATGATATTCGAAGAGGGTCATCATGTTCGTATCCAAACATTGCCAGGGTACAAATAGAAAGGAGTGAGGGTTCTGAATGATCAGCTTTATGCCGTCGACTGTCAGTTGTTTTACATGTGCCATTGATCCTTTGATAATACTTAATAAGATCCTTTAGTGTAAATTTACATTATAATTTTGGAAGATCACACTTACAGCAAAGAAATGTGATCGAATATCTAGTAAAACCTTTTAGTATACGTAGCTTCACATTATCTCAGTAAATTTCGCTGCGGATACATAAATAAGACGCGTAATGACCAGTCAAACGGTGAAATGTTTAGGTAAGTGTTGATGAGGTAAGTGTTGATGCGACAGCCACGTACAGGAAATTCTCTGAACTTCTCTGTATTTGTACTTGATGCTTCGCCTCATGACGGTCAGGAAGTAAAAGGCGAAGCTTGCTTTCTAGCGACGTGGTGTGTGTGTGTGTTTGTGTTTGTGTGTGTGTGTGTGTGTGTGTGTGTGTGTGTGTGTGTGTGTGTGTGTGTGTGTGTGTGTGTGTGTGTGTGTCGCTGCCTAGGTCCCGCTGAAAGCAATGACAACTGATGAAGCTTTGTTTATTGTCGTGACTTTCATGTTACTCGACACTTGTGAGTCACGTGAGACGTGAACATGACGCAATTTCTCTCTCTCTCTCTCTCTCTCTCTCTCTCTCTCTCTCTCTCTCTCTCTCTCTCTCTCTCTCTCTCTCTCTCTCTCTCTCTCTCTCTCTCTCTCTCTCTCTCTCTCTCTCTCTCTCTCTCTCTCTCCGAGTGTGTGTGTGTGTGTGTGTGTGTGTGTGTGTGCACTCTATTTTCAATGTGCCCCTGTTGAATGAGCATCATAAGTGGTTGGAAGTGCATGGATATACGTCGAGATATTTGTTATATTTATTAGATTAATAGAATGATGATATTAATCTTCCTCATTAAAAGTTGAGAAACATGAAAATTATGGTGCCAGTATTAATTATGCGAATATTTATTTTAAACAATATGAGTTACGAGGAGTTCAGTGCTAAGATGGAGTAGGGAGGATTGCTAAAATTTGAACCAAGTAGTGTCTTCACATTCTTCATGAGGTATGTAGAACAGATGGTCAGTGGTTGCATGGAATTAATTTCCAGGAACGCACATCACTGATGCGCCCCGCTGGAACACTCCAGCAGCCAGGCCGGGGTGGAGTGTGTGGAGGGTTCTTGGTGTCATCGCCTGAGTGCTCCGAGTCGGCGAGGAGAGGCCTTCAATCGGTTTACGTGAGTGAAATGAGTAAAGTTAGTATATCTGATGGCCATTTTATATTGTTTCCTCAAATAATAGTCCAGTTTAAAAATATGTGGTGCAGGAGGTATAAGAGATCCTACTTTTCTTTTAAATAAACCAGCAAGTTAATCAGTGGATTAATTTTTACGATCGGATTCACAATTACAGTTTGGATACATGTCCTACACATCGTGTATTTTTTTTTTTTTTTAGATTCACATAGACAAGGATTAGAAGAAGAAAATAAACAATTAACATTTAAGTTTGATAGTAAACAATAAACGCAAAAAAAAAATAAATAAATAAAAAATAAACGCTGCACCGCGGAAGATGACTCGCGTTTCTGTTGATGTCAACGATTACTGTGCTAGAGAGGAAAATAGTTTGCATTCGTGAAGGAACGCAACACCACCAGTTCCTCTTTGCCGGAAACCGCTGCTGCCTGTCCATCATTGCACTCCAGTGGAAGCAGTGGCGTGATTTATGCGTGTGCGTAAAAATAGTTGCATTCAAAGTTTATAATATGGAACATAGGCAGAAATTAAATACTATTTTCAATAAAAGAAAAAAGCATAGCATACAAACATTTTGAAAACAATTTCATGTTTTTCTGTGTTAATTGGAACGTCAGGCAGGGAATGCGTGTGTAAAAGGATATTTTATATATATATATATATATATATATATATATATATATATATATATATATATATATATATATATATATATATATATATATATATATATATATATATATATATATATATATATATATATATATATATATATATATATATATATATATATATGATCATACTGTGGACATTGAAGGCTTTGTGGCATTGAATGAATCATTGCCTCTGGGAAAAACTCAAACAGGTGGGCATGTTTTCCTGGAGGAGAGGTAGGTATTGTTACACAAACAAACTGATCCCTTTGTTACTTCTCGGATGAACTCTGCAGGTTTTGGTATTAAAGAGTAAACGCGCACGGTACGGCGGCGACATTCTGTACTCATGTGATCAGTATTTTATTTTTTACTTATGATTTGTATTTTAATGTATGTATCTATGTATCTGTTTATCTTCCTGCTTATTAACCTATCAGTTTATTTACGGTAATCTTTCCGTGAGCGTTCCCACTTATCTGTGTCTCGTATTGCACCATAATGTTGTGATTTTGTATGGTTTGATGGCCATGTATATATGGATGTATAATGTGTATGCATGCATGTATGCTTTATTTTTTTTCAGAAAAAAAAGTGATGTAAGGTCATAGTTAAAGAAATCGGAAAAAAAAACATCAAACCCGACTTTTAAAAAGCAGGAGTGTTCCAAGAAAGGAACGGTCAGTTTAATTTACGACTCGTCTAGATGCTAATCTCAAGTTTAATTCGCGGGATGACGGGAAAAAAAATAAAAAGCTGGAGCAGTGTTGAAGAGCTGATCCGTGAAGAAGATAAGACTGCTTTGAAAATTTTGTGTAGATGTATAGAAAGAAGAAAGGTGCGCAGTTAGAATGATGAGAATCAGCATCCATAAAAAAGATAGAAATGGATCAAATGATGCAACATTTTAAGACAACATGAGAAACTGGAGGCAACAACATCAACAACAACAACAACAACAACAACAACGACAACAAAACGGATGAAGATATAGATAAAACGAGAGTAAAGAAACCATTGTCTCTTAGCCAGAATATGCTGCAGGTGAGAGTCTTCCTGGCGCACTAAACTGTTCAATCCATTACGTAACGAAGAGACCCCAGCACAGAGTCAGCCACCATCGAAGAGCAAAAATAATGGCGAGGTTACATGCCATCTCACGCCTCGAAGCTTAATTCAGAAAGAGTTTATATATGAAATTTGCAGTTGAGATACTTAATGAAGGCCAGACCGAAAATGCTCATTGTCGGGAAAGGTGTTATTGGAATCCTATTAGAGAAAATTGGATACTTGTCTACACGGTTAGGTCTCGAAGGCTTTGAAGATTACTAGATTATCTTGCCTCATTTAGGAATCACAGGAAGCTGGTCAGTTTATAACATCTTTTATTCAAGGAAATTGTGTACGTTCTTGTGTGTGTGTGTGTAAGTGTATACTCGTATGCATGTATGTGTGTATGTATATGTATGTATATGTGTGTATTTACGCATGAAGTAGTTTCTTTTAACCTTTTTCTCACATTATTAATTCAAGCACACACACACACACACACACACACACACACACACACACACACACACACACACACACACACACACACACACACACACTTTCTGTCTCTTATTTCATCATCACTGTTTCATTTCTTCATTTACATTCCTTTCCTTTTTTCTACCTTTCTCAGTTCCTTTAAAACTCTGGCTTTATTTTTCTGTCTAAATCGCTATCTTGATATTCCGATAAAAACTGAAGGTCAGGACGCTGCTGGAGCAGGAGCGGCAGGACAAGAGAAGAGTGAAGGTTGTGATGGGTCGGGGCAGAAAAATGTAATGGAAATGGGAAGGGGAACTGGGCACAGAAGTTGGTAAGAAATGAGACAAGGTTGTGGGGCTGGGGAGGACCTAAGATGGGAGAGGGAATAGGGATGGCACGAGATGAGGGAGGAAAGAAAGAAAGAGAGAAAGAAAAGGAGTTGGAAGGAGAAGGAGAGGAGAGGGTGGGGGTTCTGTAACACACTTGGCTGGCCCCTAACCGAGCATGAGATTAAAACAGCTGAAGCGAAGCAACTCTCCACTGCCTCACCAGATTCCAGATACTCCGCTAAGAGTATCGAAACAGACTGGCTTCAAGCGCGGCTGACTGTGTTTTTATAAGGATTGGCTTGTGTCTACTTCCTCCTCCTTGCTCTCTTCCCTCTTTCCTGGCAGAAATAATCTATGCATGTGTTATAATTCCTTATTTTTGTTTCCTTTTTGAGACTTATGGCCTGTGTTCACGAAGGGTTGCATGAGAGAGAGAGAGAGAGAGAGAGAGAGAGAGAGAGAGAGAGAGAGAGAGAGAGAGAGAGAGAGAGAGCTTAGCAACATCCAAGACATCTACGCACAGAGCAACAAAGATCACATTACACTGTCTTGATTTAACAAACAAGAAAAAGGAATGCAATGCTACTTAGTAATGGGAGAGTGATGAGGAATAATGATTAACTGAGGTTGGGGGTCAAGGATGGCGTTGATTTATTCACAGAAGAAAGACATGATACTGGCAGTTGAGAGATTTCGTGAATATCAAGGATTGTGTGCATAACCTTAGCAATGGAATTTTTTATACTACGATGAAAGCCCATTGAGGCATAACAGCGTAAGGGAATTTACAAGAATACAACATACCGACATTTGGCAGCCCTTGCATGAAACATAAATACCAATACCACACGTATTATTCATATCTTTAAGTTTTCATATTTTCTTTAAAAATCTGAAGGATACGAATTCGTGGAGAGATAATTCATGCTTCTCTCGTTTTAATATTACTACGTTTAATTACTAAAGCTCAAAATCATGTTAAGAAAGTAAAGGAAACGAAACACTAGTACATACAAAAAATGCTTCTGGTGACGGTAACTTAACTAACCGAAGTACTTCTCCAGTATCAAAAATCTGGCTTATAATGAGGTCAAGATAGTCCACACATTATTTTCCTTAAGAGTGAATTCAATTATTTCACTGATTATAGAAAATGGAAGAGCAAGTTGTTGTTGATATATCGCAGCCATCACAACTTTAATGCTTTGGATGAATTCATAAATGGTTGATATAATTATGCTGTACCGTACACGTCATGCATTTCTCCCTGTGATTTAGTCTTTCTGATCAACGAATATATATTTTCGATGGTATATTTGTTTGCCTTATTTGAAGTATACCTGCCAGCCCCACGGGAAACGTACCTTTGTCGCACACACACACACACACACACACACACACACACACACACAAGTGAAAGAACTTATTTCCAGTCAATTTCGTGAACATCTGCGAATTTTACCGTAAAGATATCAAAAAATTTCCACTACTACCACTACTACTACTATTACTCTTACAACAACAACAATAATAAGAACAACAACTACTACTATTACTACTACTACTACTACTACTGCTACTGCTGCTACTACTACTACTACTACTACTACTACTACTATTACTACTACTACTACTACTACTACTACTACTGGTTTGCTAGTGTAAGGAGACAGGCCCAAAAATAAATTTACAAAAGATGTATTTAATTGCTACTTCCCGAAAGTTTGTATGGAAAGAGTCGTGAAGGATTTGGACAATTTAGCTTAAGGGGTCTTGCTATTCCTCTCCTGAAATGTTTAGGTTGTAACAGCAGCAGCAGCAACAACAAAACCTACAACATTAACAACAACAACTACTACAACAACAACAACAACAATAAATACTATTTTTAATTCTATCACTAGTACCACTATGAATATCACTATTACCACAACGACCATCACCATTACTATCACGGCTGCTATGAATATGACTGCTACTCTCAACATTAACGCTACTTCTTCAACCTCACCTGTACACACCAGCAAGTCCACACACTATGGCTACCACAACCAATACACGACTACCTCCAAACGTTCAAAACACCATTCCTCCAACACTACTAGCACAATACCACCAATGCTATACCAGAAAATTACAGCCACTCCATTTGCAACACATCCACAGCCACAGCCACACCACCATCGCCAACACAACTTTGCTATCATAATCACACTGCACAATCACGCACGGCTTTTGTAAATGCAGATTTTGTACACGTATTTTAACAAAAACAGCAGGAATAATGAAGAGCAATTGGTATAGTGAGCTTGATCTGCATATATTCATAGAGAGAGAGAGAGAGAGAGAGAGAGAGAGAGAGAGAGAGAGAGAGAGAGAGAGAGAGTTTAAGCTTATTTTAGTCGTTGATGCAAATTTCGAAGCTTGTAAGTGCGTATTTACCAGATCTTTATGAGTGTTACGGCTTGTTTGATGGAGCTGTTTGTGCATCGATCACCGCACACCATTCCCAGTAGACAGTCGCTACGCCTCAACTCAGGACGGAGAGAAAGAGGCGTGTGGTGGCAAGAAAGGGCAATGGTGCGGATGCCTTAGAATTTTTTCCTTCACTTCATTCAGAAGATATTGGAAAAGACGGGCAAGTTTGTGTAACGTTTGTGTCTGTGTGGGAGGGGGAGTTATATAAGTTATCTTGGTGTCCTCTGCCTGAATGATGCCAAAATATACGGGCAAGTTTATGTAATGTTTGTGTGTGTGGAGGGTGAGGTTATGTAAGTTATCGTGGTGTTCTCTGCTTGAATGATGCCAAAATATACGGGCAAGTTCATGTAACGTTTGTGTGTGTGGAGGGGGGAGGTTATATAAGTTATCTTGGTGTCCTCTGCCTGAATGATGCCAAAATATACGGGCAAATTTATGTAACGTTTGTGTGTGTGGAGGGGGGAGGTTATATAAGTTATCGTGGTGTCCTCTGCCTGAATGATGCCAAAATATATTTCCCGACACTGAAGAAAAGGAAGACCAATGCTAAAAGAAAATGCGATTTGCATACATATATAATTTTGCTTTTGTCCTTAATGGCGCTCATGTTCATGCCTAGAGCTCAGATCGCACGAGACAGACGAGGGCACTGATAAGCTTTTAGAGCCGTAAATGAAAGTATATTTATCCCAATTTTTTTTTTTTTTTTTTTATCATTAACATTTGGCTGATTGAAGACAAGGTAGGTGAGTGGGGAGGAGTCTTCACATTTATTATTATCCATCCATTACTTTGGACAAGATAGTGTAGTTGATTACAAAAAGCCTCCTAAAAGTTAACAGGAGCTTATTGTTCTTCCTTTGTGTTCCTTAGATGATTGTTCTTCCTTTGTGTTCCTTTGTGCTCCTCTGGTATTGGAAGGTGAATTGAGGCAGCATCTGGTGACACTCAGGAAGGTTAAGTGGGCGGGTTGCCTTCAGGTGTCACAGACAAAGGGGCTTTTCAATCCAAGTGTTATCCTTATAAACTACCAGCTGATCTGTTTGATTATAGATTTCAGTGTGTGATTGTTTATGCTTAACTGCGATTCGCCGTATTAGGTTTGATATTGCATTCATTTATTCGAGCCGCAATGACTTATTACTCCGCCGCCATCTGCATCCGATATAAAAAGTCGTATTTTTTTTCACTCCCCGCTGATGTATTCCAGGCTGAGTGGAGCACCGCGTATTGCCTCGTCTGTTTTGTTGTATCGTTTTTCACGTTTCTGTGATGATATTTTCCTTGAGTCTCCTTTGGGAAAGACTACACTGAAACAGAGAGAGAGAGAGAGAGAGAGAGAGAGAGAGAGAGAGAGAGAGAGAGAGAGAGAGACGGTAGGACAGACATGGACAGACAGACAGGCAGGAGCACGCTGAATAGTCAGACTCGTAGTGAAAGAAGAAAACAGTAGAATAACCTCAAATCTTATACATTCATATGTCTTTTGTACCCAAATAAGCCTCTTCATTGAAACTCTTTCCTTCAAAACACGACAAAGAAATTAATAGGTTCCAGTTCCATTCATTCAGCAAGATTTATACCTGACTGGCCGGTGCATTCCTTATTCAGTTGGACATGTAAAAGGCACAAAGGTTCGTAAATTAACACATTACTCGTGTTCTCTGTTATATTACCAATTACATTCCATCAATAAAAGCTGCGTAATGTTTCCGACAGTCCACCAAAGTTACGCACGCAAGAGGTTTATGTGAATGCGCCCCATTTACGGAACACCTACGCGTCATTGTAAACAGTGGAGTTAGGCACTATTCATCTCAGCTCCTCTCCTTTAACCCGCCTGCTCTTGCTCACACTTTGCTGGAGCGAGTAATGTAACTTTCGTAACATCTTGGGTACTTCCCTCCCAGCTTCTTTCACTTCTGCGTAACATGATTATGTGACTTTGATAACGATGATACCCTTGACGATGATTATGGTGATGGGAATAGTAGTTATCAAGGTCCTGTGTGTGTGTGTGTGTGTGTGTGTGTGTGTGTGTGTGTGTGTGTGTGTGTGTGTGTTTAAGAACCAACACTCAATTTTTGCTTTTCAATTCCTTTCCTCTACTCTTTTTTTTTTTTTTTCATTCATTCTTCCTCCCTCCTTTCCTTTCTCTTTCCACACCACACTGACTCTTCCCTTTTTCCCGCCCTCTTTGGCGGTCCCTCCTCATGTTTGAAGTGTTTAAGAAGAAAGACCGAAGGAGAGGAAGGTAGAGGGAGGGAGAGAGAGGGAAACAGTCAGCGTGGCACGGATGGATGAAGGGAAGGCGAGAGGAAGAATGAACGGGGAAAGGTAAAGGGGAGACCAATTGAAAAGTGAAGATTAAGTGGCTAGTTCAAACACACACACACACACACACACACACACACACACACACACACACACACACACACACACACAGGGATCAATACAGGAAGCAGTCAATTAGGGAAAGTTTACAAGCACTTTTTTCTCCTCCAGGAAGGAACATTAACGCAGTCACATATCTTTCTTAATGATTACAGATGAAGTGTTTTTTCCGTTTTTTTTTTTTTTTTTATTATTATTCTAAATTTTTACACTATCGAAAAGTTTGAATTTTGATTCCAAAGAGACTTCTGGTCAACAATGTTCTCAGTTCTGTCATTTTGTCCACTGTTCCTCCTCCTCCTCCTCCTCCTACTACTACTACTACTACTACTACTACTTCTACTACTACTTCCTTTACTACAACTGTTACTGTTGCTACCACGACCACTAACAATGCTAATGCTAATGAAACTTCTCGCTAAGCCTTGAGGAAAGTGTTCCGTATTTCCGTCCTACAAGTTTGAGAGTGTAGACGAGGCTCTCCTCCTGTGTACTCCTAGTCTGGGGTGCAACAGGTCTAATGGGATCTCTAGGTATGGAACAACTACGACATGCAGAGATTAAAGCTACTGTGTGTAGGTTTCATTCACATACGTTTACTTAGATATACTAAGACAGACATATTTTAACTTCAAGTCAGAAAAACACACATTCACAGATATACATTCAGGCAGAAACTCTCTCTCTCTCTCTCTCTCTCTCTCTCTCTCTCTCTCCCTCTCTCTCTCTCTCTCTCTCTCTCTCTCTCTCTCTCTCTCTCTCTCTCTCTCTCTCTCTCTCTCTCTCTCTCTCTCTCTCTCTCTCTCTCTCAGCTTCCCGTCAGTTGCAGACAACCGCAGAAAGTTGAGAGAATGAATTACACACGTTAAATTATGCATTATTTTCCGTAAAAGTGCTGCTCAACGTGGAAGTATATTTAGAAGAGTGGCTTATTGAAGAATGTGCTTGCTTATCTATTTTAAGTCTGTCATGATCATTCACCCCACTTGAATATTCAATTCCTAATGATTTAAACGGTCAAGAGGGAGGTTTTATGACACTTCTCATAAGTAATTTTAAATGTTGTTTTTATATGTTTTATCAACGCATCTCTTCTAATTGAGTGTCTTTATCCCCTCTTTCATCGCCGAAGTGTTACATCTCTTGCTATCTTCTATTGCTATTTTCAGGATAATTGTTTTGATCTTACTAACTGGATGTCTCCCCTCCTCCCACGGCCTCGCTGCACAGGACTTTCTACTTTCTCGCACTTCTGTTCTGTCCACCTCTCTAATGCACAACGTTAAACAGTATTTTCAATCATTCATTCCTCTCTCTGTTAAACTCTGGAACTCCCTGTCTGCTTCTGTATTTCCACCTTCTTATGACATGAACTCTTTCAAGAAGGAGGTATCAAGACACTTATCCTCCAATATTTGACTATCCCATTTGACCTTACTTTGGGAACTGGTACTAAAGAAGGTCTTTTTTCATATTTTTATTGGCCTTGGCCAGTGGCCCTCTTACATTTAAAAAAAAATGTACTCTTTAGAGCCTGGCACCTTCAGTGGGCCTTTTCCTCAGCCTTTTTTGTTGCCTTTGGCCAGAAACGCTCTTATTTGAAAAAGAAATGTCATAGTATAATTCTTTGCTATAATGTTCATTTGTTACGTCCAGCAGTGAACATACATGACTACATTCCATAGAAGTTTTCAGTAAAAAGCCTTTTGAAGCTGCAGTGCAGTCATTAAATTTACAGAAACATAAAATGTGGAATGTAGAGTTCTTAATCATGTCCTTCCTCTCGTCCCCAGACCACGTGTACACCCATTCACATATTCTCGCTACATTGGCATTTCTTGGCTTCACAGGGTAGGAATGTTACCGAGTTTTTCCTGATGTCCTTTCTCACGTTCTTTCCTCTCCATGTTTGTGACAGAATGCCGGAAGGGAGCTAGGAGTGGGGGAGAACGCTTTCTGCTTTCGTTCCCCTTTGTGCTACACGTGTGAGGCTTTGTAGCAATGAATAGTCTACTCAATAGGGTGAATCTGCTATTTATCAAAAAACTTCCAATGAAGACATGTGCCTTTATTTCCAGATTCCTTTGTTGTGTTCTTAATCCTCACTTCGTCTTATTGCCTCCTCTTGGTACCCTTTTGTTCCATTCCTCTCTTTTCTTCTTCTTTTATGCTCTTTTCTTCTTTTTCTTTTTATGTCTTCTTCTTCTTCTTCTTCTTCTTCTTCTTCTTCTTCTTCTTCTTCTTCTTCTTCTTCTTCTTCTTCTTCTTCTTCTTTTTCTTTTTCTTTTTCTTTTCTTTTTTTCTTCTTCTTCTTCTTCGTCTTCTTCTTCTTCTTTTTTTTCTTCTCCTCCTCCTCCTCCTCCTCCTCCTCCTCCTCCTCCTCCTCCTCCTCCTCCTCCCCTTTCTCCCACTTCTCCTCCTCCTCCTCCTCCTCCTCCTCCTCCTCCTCCTCCTCCTCCTCCTCCTCCTCCTCCTCCTCCTCCTCCCAATCATCATCACCATTGGCGCCTCCATCTTTGCCTCAGACTCAACACCCTCAGTGACCTAGTTATATTTTTTTCCTCGTCACCATTTTCTTCCTCGTTTTCACTCCTCCAGCAGCCTTCCCTCCTTCCCTTTTCTTCCATTCTCGGTCTCGGTGAAAACTTTCGCTGCTCTGTAGCCTTGGTCAGGAAATTAGCAGGTCGTGTAGTGACACTATCTCTGGTGAATATTTCTCTGCCTCCTGGCATCTTTCCTCCTCCTCCTCCTCCTCCTCCTCCTCCTCCTCCTCCTCCTCCTCCTCCTCCTCCTCCTCCTCCTCCTCCTTCCCTGTTCCTCGTACCCTTCCTCCTCCCTCTCCCGTTACTACTCCACTGCCTCCTCCTCTTACTCTTACCTCTCCTCCTCCTCCTCCTCCTCCTCCTATACCACCTCCACCCCACCACCACCACCACCACCACTACCACCTTCACTTTCTCCTGTTCGTCCTCGTCCTGCTCCTCCTTCCACTCACCTGTCTCCTGCCTGTGATAGCACACTTGTCACCTCTCCCGTCGCGACGAGGTGCGGCGAAGTGGTCGTTTTAAGATCCAACCAATTATGCAAGAATACATTTCTCTCCCTTTCCCGTAAGGAGATATATACTACGCATTCGCGCTTACAGTTACTCAGGAGGGAGAAAATAATGAAGCTCGTGTGGTGTGTTGTTTCCCCTAGAGGTGTGAATTGAGAGAGAGAAAGTTAATTAAGAGGGACGCTACCTTGTATTGTGTGATGCAGGGGAGGGAATTGTTAGGAACAGAATGACGATTTTTTTTTGTCCGGTTTGCCTGCGGGGGAAGAAGAGGACGGCTGCTGCGTGTCGCTCTTCACGAAATACTTAAGGGCAGCGCTGGAGATCCGCCACATGGCCTTGCTCCTCCTGCCGTGCGCTGTACCGCTTTTTGTGTGAAATTGGGAGGGTTCCGGAGGCGCAGACTGGTGGTGGTGATGATAGCGGCGCATAAAGGGTGATGATAGGCAGATAATAGGTTGCTGATAGCAGGATTAGTGATGATAGTTGATACCGTTGCTGTTAAGGAAGATTAAATGTTGATTAGCAGGTATGGTAGCGAGTCGGTCGAAAGTGATAGTAATTGGGCGTGGATGAGGTGATGGAGGGAGATACATCATTAAAAACTGTAATTATGAAGGTGCACTTTTTAGCGGGGATAGCGTGGTGGTAATCATGCATTGGTGCTGCCGGTGATGACAATGGTGGGAGGCTGATGGTGGCGGTGATAGTGTTAGGGCCAGTGTTGGTATTGATGATGATAGCGGGGATCGTGAATGGTGGTGGTGAGTAATGAGGTATTCTTAGTGGTGGTGGTGGATGGCTGACGCTGGCTAATCGGTGCTGGACAGGAAGAAGACACCATTCTTGCCGTGTGACTTACAAAGAAGGTTGCCAAAGTTTGAAGTGCAACAAATCTATCATGTCAGCGCCTGCAGTGAGGCTGTCGGGCCGCGACACTATCGTACATGTGACCCTGCATTGCTGTGTTGCAACGCTCTCCTTTTACAGGCGAGCGCCAATATTGTAATACTGACGTTATGAAATCCTGCTTCATTAATCAGAACAGTTGTGTGTTTTGTAGATATTTAGCAAGAGTCCACATGATATTTACCTGCGAGGAAGTTAATTAAACTTGCCTGACGAGACTGGGTGAGTCAGATAGGTGGAGAGGGTCAGGTTAATGGGGACATTGAGCTCAGCGACGCCCGGCGCAGCGCTGGGTGGATGGAGGGGGCTCAAGATCATAAGCTTGGTGTAACCCTCCTTTATAGCGCGGGACGAGCCGGGCCGCGGGGAATGGCTCTCCGGGGTGACCGTGGCCTGGCTGACGGAGATTTAGTCGTGTTTACTGTTTATTGGTGTCCTGCCGAGAGGTGTTCAAGGGTGTCGTTGTTTTTGGAGTGGGTGGTCTCGCTGACCATTTATGGCGGCAGCTGCACACACACCTTGACACTACATTGAAATAGAAACTGTGTGGCTTCTGTGGCCTGCTTTTTTTTTTTTTTTTTTTTCTTCTTCTTCTTTTTAGCCTCATGGCCAGTTTTACCTAAATTCATATTAAGCCTTTCATTTCAAATTTTTACAAATAACTTTGATTTGAAGGTGTGGGTGCAGTCATCTTGCCGGCGCGCATACACTCCCGCAGCCATGCCGTGCGCGCCCACACACACACACACACACACAAAGTGGTGATGGCAGCAGATTACTAGTTTCGTGCAAAATACTGTTTTATCATAATTCCATGAGATATCTCAACACTTTTGCTGTGTGTAAGTAAAAAAAATTTAGGAAGGAGATAGGAAAAATTTGGTCCTCAAATAGAGTGGTAGATGAGTGGAACGGGCCTCAGTATTCATGTTGTTAGTGCTAGGACACTAGAGAGCCTAAGCTGGAAACACTTGTCCCAAGGTTTGTGTGGGAGATAGTAACACAAATAGCCTGGCAATTATTGCAGAAATGTTCATCTGTCTAATGGAAAAAGTAATCTGGCGATCTTATTTTTTTAACATTTGATTATATAACAAAACAAATCAGTGCTTTGCCTCGTTTCAGAAAACCTATTTGCAGTTTGTCGTGTAGGAGAAAACATTCGATAAAAGTAAATTTTTAGATATTCTAAAAAGACTGTAATGATCAGATTTTAATCTATTTGCGCTTTTACTTCATTTCTTTAATCGAAAAAACGTTCTGAAGTCTTTCACATGACCATTACAACCGAATACTTTACAAAGATACTGACCAATAAATTTTAAAAACAATTGTAACGAATACGATGCCATCAAAATGGAAGATAAATGATTTATTACTGTTTCCGACCTCCAAGTTTTCTATTATATATTGTAGTTGATACCAGTAACCGTTTGTCTCACAAACTGTTTTAAGGAACGGGCGGCATTATTTTCGCCATCATTAGAGTCTCGAGTAGTGACCGTAAGTTGGCTTTAGCTACTTAGAAGCTTCTAATGGCGTCGTTAGAGCGCATCATACTCGCTGTGGGAATTCACGTTGCAATTTCATAACGCTTTTAAGGCTTTCAAGGTCATTAACTTGCTAAAAAATCCCATCACGCGCCTGTACCACACAGTGTTGACGGGTCTCTCTCCGCCTGTGTGACTCATTACATGCTGTGTGCACAGTTCACAATGGGGCTCAACATCACAACCATCGGAACAAAGTTTTGACATTACAAAAAGTTATATTTTGTAGTGAGCTCAGTTTGTTCAGGAACCCAACCCTTCAATCACACATTCCGGACAACAGATGTAAGCAGGTAATGAACAAATAATTTATAGATATTCAGTAACTGAAAACAGGTAAACACATGCAGAATGTGTGTGTGTGTGTGTGTGTGTGTGTGTGTGTGTGTGTGTGTGTGTGTGCACCTGTGTTTAATAGAAACATAAGTAAATCCGCAAGAGAATTTGAATGTTCATGTTTACATTTCTGGAGGTGTTCAGATAATTCTTCAATACAGTGTAGCATCACATCTGGTGGACGATAACTTAAGTACAACAACAAATGTTAATGGTTCACGCATCATTTAAACTCCACACATACTCTTGTATCTGGCGTATGTATGTCTCACTTCACCCTGACCAAGTTCGCGGCTCCACCCAGCGTGAGAAGCTGATATCCATCATTCCATGGCTCGATGAGCAAGACTTTGGGAGATTACCGTGCCTACCTGAACGATTTATTGGTGGTACTATACATTTTCGTTGGTTTGCATCCATAGCAATTTGGAGGGTTGAGAGAGAGAAAAAAATAATAAAAGAGCATTGCCACTACTGTATGACACTGTGCCCTCATCTCCTCACCTTTACCTTCACCTTAAAGAGGCATTCTGAAACGAACACGAGACACTCTTCACTGCGCGGGTGTTTGAGAAGACCATAACCTTCATCTCATTTCAGAACACCAGTGTGTGGAGGCGCTGATAAGAAACTTGTAAAGGGTTCATTACTTCGGGAAAATTCTCTCTCTCTCTCTCTCTCTCTCTCTCTCTCTCTCTCTCTCTCTCTCTCTCTCTCTCTCTCTCTCTCTCTCTCTCTCTCTCTCTCTCTCTCTCTCTCTGTCCTGTGCATCGTAAACAAATTATTCCTGCCTGATGGATCTTTTCACTGCATTTCTGGACCAAACTTGAGGCCAGCGATCATTAATCCTGAAACTTCTGCCTTATGTTTGAGTTTGAGAACTTGCTCTCTTTTCGTCTGTTGGAGAGAGAGAGAGAGAGAGAGAGAGAGAGAGAGAGAGAGAGAGAGAGAGAGAGAGAGAGAGAGAGAGAGAGAGAGAGAGAGAGAGAGAGAGAGAGGACAATAATGGATTTTCTCTGTTGCATGGACATCTTATTTCCGTAGATCAGCACATATTGTCTTCTTTCCCTGGTTTGATCTTGCTGCAATGATTTTCTCTTCCTCAAGCTTCATTAGTCTTCCTCCTACACACACGTCTCAGCCTCGCCCAACCTCTCCGTTATTCACTGTGCATCACCTACGCTCCGTCTCATATACACTTAACTTACTGAAGTCCCCTCGCTGACGATATCCGTCACAAGGGTGTCATTTATCATCCCTTCCCTTATTCGTGTCCCTCACTAGTATGTTCTTGTATCCATGCTCTTCAACATCGGCCTCATCCAATCGCTGTACCCGCGCCACGTTCCTCGCCAAACCTTGCTTCAGGCGCATGACGGGATCGGGGGAATATTTATGCACTTCAAAGAAGTTCACTGACTCCCTCATGTTTACTGACCTTCAAGCCTGATAGATCCGAAGCTTCGTTTCCCTCGAGAGATGTTTGTTGTCGGTCGTATCTAGAATCGGATCCTGTTGCTGATGAGCTTTAGCAGACATGGATACTTAGTCTTTTTTTTATCGTGTTGATATGCCATGATTGCTTCACTATTAAGATTTTGTGCATGTGAATCAAGATGCTATCATTGCAGCAACTGCGAGGCCAACAGGGTTGTAATGTACTGCAGGCACTGAAATGCATCTTGAAAAAAAAAAAATAAAATAGAAGTGTATCAGAACACAGTTATCATTTCTATGTTATCCACACACACACACACACACACATACTCGTATATATATATATATATATATATATATATATATATATATATATATATATATATATATATATATATATATATATATATATATATATATATATATATATATATATATATATATATATATATATATATATTATATATAATATAGCTTTTTGTCTTTGTTATTGTGACTTTCCTGTTTAGATTTCGTCAAAAACTGTTTGTTTACACAGCGTGATGCCGCCAGTCCTGTATGTAGGAAGCTTAAGGAGCGGACAGTGCCTGGAAACATCAGAAACAATGCATTTGTCACAACTGTCGACATGTTGCATATCTATTACATATAACGCTGCTTGCACCACATACGTGCGCGCACACACACGTGCGCGCGCACACACACACACACACACACACACACACACACACACACACACGGCTGAGTGGCATTCAATAGAGGCGGGGCGTGTCCAGGGGTCCTTGCTGCCTGTGGTCCACGCGCCGCTCCCCACCACCACCACCACCAACCTGCTTCCTAAAGATGAAGTTCATCAAAACTAAATTGCCAGTAACAAATACTCAATAACTGCCTCAGTGAGCCGAAGTGATCTCATCGAACAATGTGCATTGAATTGCACAATGAAAGAAAGTAAATGAACAGCTTCCCTCACAGTATCCAGTGCCAAAAGACAAAGCTGTACAACCGCTCCTCCAGCCAGCCAGCCACACCGTTGCTGACCAAACAGGGATCTTGGAATATATCCGCACACAAATGTACAGCCTCGAAAAAAGAAATGGCAACACACCTGTGAATGTACGCAGAAAGCTAAAATCCTAGAGGATTTTCCACTCAACGCAGCCACTAGCAAAATGGACTGAAACGGACAGAAACCTTACTTTGTAAAAATGAAGAAAACTTACACACCCACTCAGCCAAACTCCAGATGATTTGCAAACATCAATGTGCTTATAATTCGGTACAGTCTACCCACACTACTCTCCAGCGTTACTCATACCTCCCTGCTCATCGAGCTAGAAGTGTCCATGGCAGGCAACAACAGTAACAGGCATGTCATAGCGACGTTAAGTACGACCGGAAAGAACCATCAACCAAATTACATGCTTTTTCCACCATTTACGCGAAAACAAACGCACGATGGGGCAGCTTTCTTCTGCCATGACCAGCCCCACGCCGTGCAGATCCCTGTGTACATTCTCTATGGCATAGAAGCGCTGTGGATTAGGATGACGCCTGTCAAGACTACAAGGAAAACTGCCCCAATTTTATTACGGCGTGCTGTGTGCCTCGCCCTGCACCATGACTAAACAAGACCTTCTTCATCATTTCATCCACACTTTGGAACTGTTCAGAATTAAATACCCAAGTGGAAACCCGATCATATGTGAGAGGTTTTGACAATATTGACACGGCCTGACTCCAAGAACACAAGCACCTCACACCAAGCCTCACACAGTTGTCGCTTTCTCCACCCACGGCTACAGGATTCTAGACCTCATCCTCACTTACATGAAGGCTCACTATCATCCTCTGACATCTCTGCCTGCCTTCGGACACAGCACACACCAATCCATCCTTTGAACAGCCACTCCCACCACTTTCCTCCCACTGTTGTCAACACGACACGATACAGGCCACTAACTGACTCAGCCCTTCATAAACTCGGCCTCTTCCGCCAATGGATAACACAACACCCTTGAGCAAAGGTGAAGGCAGCAGAGGACGTGGAGGACAAGTGGATCAGCTATTGCACCACTGTCACTCAAGCGTATCATCACTTCCCGCTCAAAACTGACCGGAAACGCCCAACAGGCGTGTGGATTACTCTACGCGTCAGAAGATTCATGGAACGAGGAAACAGTACCTTTAAACATCTTGGTTATACTTACGGTAATTCTAACTCGAAAAATTTTAGTCTTGTGAGAAAGAGAGAAACGAAGTTTAGGAGAAATAAGTTTGCAGAAAATTTGAGTAAGGTTGTGATCACTTGCACGTAATTGCATTCTCCTGTGATCGTACGTTCAGGAAACGAAGTGTGAGCCGAGAGGCACGATGGCGGCTCTTGTTCTTCATCTAATTCTAGGATAACAGGCTGGAAAACGTGAAGCAGAAGGCGAACACCATTGCCACCTGCCGGTATATAAAATAAGAAGAAAACAGGGTAACCTACTTGAGAATTTAGTGTACAGTAAGCAGAGTGGTGGTGGTGGTGGTGGTGGTGCTGGTGTTAGTTGTGGAGACATCAGCGACGGCGCCCTGCGTTACCCGCAACACCTGCCTCTTACCTGCCCGCGGCAGCGGCCCATGGTCCCTCCTTGTTAGCGTCCACACGCATAATGGGACGGCATTATCCCACAAGATATGGCCAAATATTTTTCCCTCGACAATCTCCAGAATAAGGCGTAATTTACAAAAAAAAAAGTTATATATATATATATATATATATATATATATATATATATATATATATATATATATATATATATATATATATATATATATATATATATATATATATATATATATATATATTGAAGTTGAAGTCTCCCAATAAGTAACAGTTCGTGGGTCTTTCATCAGAGAAATAAGTGTATGAACACACTTCATTCACTTTATATTCCTAAATGATGGTGCTTAATGCTTATAAAATACGCAGCACATTTCCATCGCCTTCACGTGTCCATAAATAAATGCCGCGTTATTAAAACATCCATTAAGGAATATTTTCCTCAAGATGGGAGCAAATGAGGGCGGAGGGAATAGTGATGGCGATGTTGACACAAGTAATGATGGCATCGCCACTAATGAGAGGGACAAAAATGCATCGCATCCACGCAACTTGTATCGACCTCCTCCTGCCCGCTGGCCGCGACTCAGACTCGCAAATCGGAGACTTTAAAAAAGTGGCTGGCATCAGCAGGTGATCCATAAAGTAGGTAATGTTCAATAATAATCCATTAAATATTACCATTACTGGATATTTCTCGAGAAATATTGAATTGCTTTATGGAAAGCTAGAAATTTTGTTGAGATAATGAAATGAGTTCAGTAGAGGCAAAAGTGTAAAAGTAAAAACTAAAAAAGCATAGATTAATCTTAAGCTGTTCCTCTGAGCAGGACGTAGTGTGTGTGTGTGTGTGTGTGTGTTTTGTTAAGGATTTTTTATGCACGAGGGAAAAATTAAAGGAATTGTATGGTTTGAAAGAGAAAGTGAGAGGTGGGAGCAGAGAGAGAGAGAGAGAGAGAGAGAGAGAGAGAGAGAGAGAGAGAGAGAGAGAGAGAGAGAGAGAGAGAGAGAAAATGTCGCAATGATTCATGAAAAACTTATAGTAAGAAGCAAGTTACAGCATGATTTGACGTAAGGTTTCTCCTTCCTTATTAGGAGTGCATAATACGACAGTGGTCATGTCAGGATCAAAACGTAATTGACGAGATTAGTAAAGTCAGTGAAGAGGGCAAATAGATGGAGCTGGTTAATGAGGAATTCACGTGCCAGGAATGTTATATTCTCTGAAGAACTTCGGTCGAGGGAAAGCAATCAATCCTCCATTAGCCGGTAATAGTTTAAACCTGAAAGATAAATGGAGAAAAGAATCTGTAATGGATCAAGAAGGGAAGAAGAAAATCTCAAGAAAATCTGCACTAAAAGTTAGACAAAATATACAGCGTTAGAAAGAAAAATAACAGCAAATTTAGGATAAAGGTGGTTAGATCAGATCTGACCGTACTCTCTTATTTGTACCATCCAATCGCCAGGGACACAATCGGGCAGCGGATGGGGAGTTAATAGAAAGTGGTGAAGACCTGAGCTGAACTAAATTAGTATTTCCTATCGATGTTCACCTAAAAGGATCAAACGTCAATATCAGAAGTGGACTAAATATTTATGTACGTAGAGAATTTTCCGGCAACATCACCAGTTGGCTAAATGCATACGGAGCTTTGCTAAAAAAAAAAAATGTACGCATGAAGCAGCACCAGCAACGGTAGCAAAAGCAGCATGAGGAGAAGGAGTAACAATAGCAGCAGCAGGAAGAGGGAAAGCCGTAGCAACATCACCAGCAACAACAACAGCAATGGCAGGAGGAGAAGCAGTAGCAACAGTAGCAGTAGCAGAGGGAAGAAAAGCAGTAGCGACAGTAACAACAGCAATAGCAGCACGATTAACAGAAGCAGCAATAACACCATCAGTAGCAGTAGCAGGAGCAGCACCACCACCACCAAGAACAGCAGTAGCAACAGCAACAACAACAACAACAGTAGTAGTAGTAGTAGTAGTAGTAGTAGTAGTAAAGATAGTAGTAGTAATAGTAGTAGTAGTAGTAGTAGTAGTAGCAGCAGAAGTAGTAGTCTCAGTCGTAATAGTAGTACTGTAGTAGTAGTGGTGGTGGTGGTAGTAGTAATAGTATTTACAGATGTACATAAGAGTGACGCGAAGAAAGAGCAGACGGAAGAAAACTTGGAACTTGAAGGAAAGGAGACTGACTTTTGACTGACTGACTAACGAAGAAGGCAACGACGGTGACAGCGATAAGGCAATCCAGAAATATACGCAAGTCAAAACTCAGAGGAAGACAAGAAGATGAATGAGAACAATGACAGCGATGACTGGGGACAGTACCTAAATGAGAGAGAAGAGGAGAAAAGTAAGAAGTAGCAGGATGAGGAGGATCGATGCAGCCGGTGGAGTTCAAGGAGCAGGAAGAGGAGAGAAGAGGCAGGAGAGGAGAGTGAGAATGCTGGATTAAGTTGGCATAATGGACAGGGATGCGTTTGTTGCTGAAGGAAGAGTAAGCAGGACGCCAGAGAAAAGGGAGAAACAATGAGAAGAAATAAATGTACCTGCGAGGCTGTTATGGTCGTAAAATAAAGAAGGTTACGAGAATATAATATTGTGAAGCTGCAGCAGTGTGACCGTCTTGAAAGAATTGAAGTAAAGACAATATTTTGAGTGTAGATGTGTTGGCTTTACAAAAAAAAAAAAAAATCAGGAAAAATGTAACACTGTGTAGTTGCAGAAAGTGTTATTGCTTTAAGATACAGAAAAAAAAATAGTGTTATTTATCTGAGAGACGGAAAACGAGGAAAAATATCTTGTGTACTTATTGGAGTGTTATTGCCTTAACAGTGAGGAAACGAAGAGAAAATTATATTGTAGTAGTAATAGTTCTAATGTATAAATATAGGTATGTGTATATTTGTTGAAGTGTTTTTGTCTTTCAGTAAGGAAAACAAGAAAAATGTACTTGTAGGGTATTGTTTTAATGCACACACACACATACACACACACACACACACACACACATAGACAGAGAGAGAGAGAGAGAGAGAGAGAGAGAGAGAACTGCTGGACAGGAAAGGTGAAAGAAGAGGAAGGAGGTGAGGGGAGAGTGAAGCATGAGAGAGCAGAAAGAAAGGGAGATGGGAGGCTTAAATAAGGAGTGAAGAAAAGGAGGTGAGAGGAGAATGAAGAGCATATAAGGGAAAGAAGGTAAGGTGAAAGGGCAGTGGGGATGAAGAGAGAGTGAATGCTGGATGAGAGAAGAAAAAGGATATGGGGTGGCGGTGGTAGTGGTGGTGGTGGTGGTGGTGGTGGTGGTGGTGATGGTGCTGGTGCTCAAAACCACTCCTCTTCTCGTTCTCTTACAGAGGAAGAAATGCGGACGAATACTGGAGGAAAGTGAGAAGGGAGGAAGGGAACGCAGGGAAGGATGGGTTAGCTTTGCCGCTTTGCCTCCGCCCTCCCTTTGGATATATCATGACTTTCCTAACTGCGCCATTTCCTCCCCCACACATTCCATCCTCCATTTCCTGTTTTCCTCCGACCCGGGTTGCCGCGCTGCAAAGAACGATTGCAGTGGAATCTTAAAAAATGCTTTCCTTTTATTTGGATTATCTCATTCCACCCCATTTTTGTTTTCTTTAGTACTTTTTTTGCCATGCATCTTAAAGCGCTGCAGCAAAACATGCCCGCCCGGCTGGGAAGCTTCTCAAGGCCTCCCCACGCTTCATCTCGTCCTTAGAAAGTTAGCGTCAGACGTGAGCTGCACCGCACGTCACCGCCAAGCTTCGTGGAGGGCAGGTGTTTTACGCTCACTCAGGAACCAACGCTTGGGAATGGTAGTTTGGCCACAGTTGCACCACTTATACTTTTGTCATTATCACCTTTTGTTTTCTGCAGCGTGGTGTGGCGGCGGCGGCGGCGGCGGCAACTTTATAGCTCGGCGGAATTTACGGTGATCAAGAACTTGAGAAATCACTCTACGAGAAAACCTTTGAAACCCTCGCCTTTTCTTTTCTCCTTTTGTTTCTTCACTCTTTCCGCCAAGATATAAGATTAATAACATATATTCATTGTTGATTATAATTATTGGTCGGTTTCTGTGATGATGACAATAATAATAATAATAATAATAATAATAATAATAATAATAATAGTAATAATAATAATAATAACAAGAATAATATATAATAACAATAATGATAATAATGATAATGATAATAATAATAATAATAATAATAATAATAATAATAATAATAATAATAATAATAATAATGATAATAATAATAATAATAATAATAATACTAAATTATTATTATTATTATTATTATTATTATTATTATTATTATTATTATTATTATTATTATTATCTATATATTAATACGCCTTCTTCCTTCCTTCTACACTTCTTATTCCTCCTCCTCCTCCTCTTTTTTTCTCTTCTTCCTCTTCCTCCTTTCTTTCCTTTTTCTCTTCTTCCTCTTCCTTTTCTTCTTCCTCTTCTTTTCTTCTTCCTTCTCCTTTTCCTCTTCCTCTTAAGTATACGTACACATCAAACGTTGTAAAAAATAATTCGTCATACAGTGATCTATCGAAGTTCCCCGCTAATTAATTATATTATTATTGTTGTTGTTATCATTAGTATTATTGTTGGTTATTATTATCATCATCATCACCGTTAATATCCACATGAACACATTAACGTCCAGGCTTGTTTTTCCAGTGGTTACAGCAAGAATATGGTGAATGGGCAACAGCCGTACCGGTAAAATAATTGGCTGAACTTAACTCGTATTTAGCGGCCGCCACACCTCGCGCTGCCCTGTCGACCATATCCTGTGGAAAAATAATTAACTAATTGTAACCCTCTGTGCAACATATTATTTCAGGCAATATGAACGGAAGTTGAAATGTTATGTTTCAAATCATGCAATATTTTTATATGTTTATAGACGAATTATATTAATATTGATATTGTTATTGCTGCTGCTGCTGCTGGTGTTGTTGCTGAGGTTGTTTACATTTATTACAAGTGTAATAATTTCTCCCTGAAAAGCAGCACAGTAATGGCGCCACTGTCGTCCTTGACCCAGAACGTGTGCAATTCTTGACCCAGCACGTGTGCAATTCTTGACCCGACGGCGATCCCAACACATACAAGGCACAACACATTTCTGTGCGTCTACTGCCACTCTTAAATCTTGGTGAACGAGTAATGAATGTCAGGTCGGGAGAGAGAGAGAGAGAGAGAGAGAGAGAGAGAGAGAGAGAGAGAGAGAGAGAGAGAGAGATCCCAAAAGCTCCACCACAGGTCCGCGTCGCCGTGAAATAGGGACCAGATCTGCCGCCTAATTTATGCCCCAATAAGCCCAGAAGAGCACCTGCCGGCCTCCGCCATCTGTCTCGAACTCGTTGCGTTCCCAGAGCTGATTAGGCACGCAGGACTCAAAGATGAAAATAGAAAAAAGTTCACGGGTGAGGAGGTTAAGAGCAGACTGGGCATGAGGAGACAGAACAGGAGAGGGAGGTGCGGAGTAAGAGTGTTGGGTATAAGGTGTGATGGGAACGGTGTGTATGACTGAGGAACGGAACGGTATAAGATGTGACTGAACGGCGCAAGACAGTAACGGCAACTCGAAAGCACCTTCCAACACTTACCTAACTGAGAGTTCTAATGAAAATGTAGGCTGTGCTCGTTTCCCTGCCGTGATGATCGCTCTTGATGTCTTAATTTACTAAACCTTCATTATCTCGAGATGAACGAGGGAAAGTACGTGGAGGAAAAATCATTTTACTCAATTTGTTGCATGTTAGGGCAGCGTAAACTCTTTAGGCGAGTACTTTACGTGAAGTTCCGATAATCACTGTTCCTTGTCCCCACACCTCGTGATGGTTAATTTGCGCTCCCTCAGACCTCGGGCGACGACAAGCACCATCACCACCACCACCACCACCACCTGCACAAATTCGCTTTTTTTACATTTTCTTTTTAGCATCAAAAGCATCTTCACCAGCACCAGCACCACCAACCCTATACAATGAAAGAATAAATATAAAAAGGGGTAGACCAGAAATAGGTGAAGCCCTTAATCTGATTACAGGTTTGAGGATACCTGTGTGGGGCACGTAAGACTGAGTGCTTCACGTTAGTAATGAAGCAATTTAGAGGGATGAAGCCGAGACGTTCATCAGGAAGACTCACCTGCGGGATTAACACCAAGTGATGGCAACACCGAGCAGCAGGAACGAGGTCACGTAATCAAGACTCCCACGTCGCCAGGTAAAGCAACCCTTTCTGCCACCTTCGTCTCCCTAAATTAATCATCTTTCCACACCTCAGCAAGGATCACCTGTTGAACCCTCGCTCACACTCTCATTAACTTTCTTTTTTTTTTCTCTCTTTCTCCTTTCCCCTCCTTACTTTATTTCGTGCCGGCGTGGGAGGGAGCGGGGTGGAAATATAAGTATGTAGGGGCAGGTCGTGAAAGGTTGTTTTATTATTTATTTTTCTCTGCTCCGCTCACTGTGTCGCTGCCTCTTGTGGGGACCCGCTCGAAAGGTTGCTCGGGTTTACTTCGAATCTGAGCATCGACATGATTATTTTTCTCAGTACTCTTATTTGTCCTCTCCTGCGGCTTTTCCTGTCTTCTCTCCTGCTCCACCTACTATTATTTATTCTTCTCTTCGTTCTCCGACCCTTCTGTTTCGTTTTCTCCGACATTACCAATTCCTCCTCCTCCTCCTCCTCCTCCTCCTCCTCCATCTTTTCTTTCCTTTATACATTCTCCTTCTCTTGCTCCTCCTGTTCCTCCTTCTCTTCGCTCATCCCTCTTTTTCCTTCCTCTTCCTCCTTCATCTTCCTCCTTTTTCTGTTCCTATACCCTGTTTTTCCTTTCCCTTATCCTCCCCGTCCATTATACCCGTCGTTCCAGTAACGTTTGGATTTCTCGGTGGAAGCGTTTTCATTTTTCCCCATTTTTTTTGCGCATTTGTAACCCGCACAAGACCTCGTAAAACAGGCATTACAGAAGCCATCACTTGAACTCGAGGGACGGAGGAGCTTCCTGACGAAGGCCATCAGTTGACGGAGGTGCGTCATTCATCACCGAGCCGTCACGTCAAGCCTCGGAGGTGCCTCGTGCATTTCTCCAAGGTGACGAGGAGACCGTCTTTAGTCTTGCTTCTGATTTTTGTGAGAGATTCGCTGCCAGGGACTAAGAAATATTCACGCGCGGTGTCGTCCAGAGCTTGTGTGATTGGTGTTATTTTGTGGTTGCATTAGTATTCGCACAGAAAGAAGTAAGTGGTGCTGATAAGTGTATTGTAAGGGAGTGGTGTTTATTGAGAATATGTGATATACTACTGCTACTACTATCAATAATAATAGTCATAACAATAACAATAATACGTATAAGAATGAAAATAACAATATGTATAAGACTAAGGAGACGAATAACGCGATAAAGAACGAAAACTGGACAAACAACTAAGAAAAAAGGACTGTGACAACAAATAGCAGCAGCAGCAGCAGAAACAGTAGCAACAGCAGCAGGAAGGAAAGGAACACAACCGAGGGAGTCTTTACCATGACAATATTCACCGCAACATATGCAGCAGCGTGTCACCGGGAACCCCTCACTCAGGAAGAGAATAATACATAACATGAGAGCAGATGCCGCGGGAATCCTCAGACTGAACGGAAATATTCACATCGGTAGTGTACTTTTTACGATGGGATGCTCTTACGCCGCGGTACCTGACGGACTTTCACTCCGTTACGTCTTACGACACGATGCTTTTACGCAAGACCACTTTATCGATTTCCGAAGCAACGTCAGCCGGCAGCCACATCGTTGCTCAGCCTAGACATCAGCTGCTCAGACGCGCCTTCCTGTGCCAGCCAAGATCAAGATCAACGATTCTGCCGCGGGGACTCTGTTGTTGTTGATGATGGTGGTGTTGGTGGTGGTGGTGGTCATGGTGGTGGTGGGAATGGTGGTGGTGATCGTGGGCGTGTTTTATTTATTTATTTTTATTTATTTATTTTTCATTTTTTCATTTGGAGGTGCCCAGAATCTTCTAACTTATTTATCTCGTTTACCAGCTTCAGTTTTTAATTTCAAAGGTTACGTAACTCGGTCTAATCAAAACCTAGTCCAACACATCCCTGTTATACCTGAGCTGGCTCGTCTTAATGTCCCCCATAGGTTCATATATTGTTTTTCATTTTGTCAGTAGCAGCAGCAGTCCATTTATATTTGTTTAGGACATATATTTTTTTTTCTTATTTTATTCCAGTGCAGTAAACAACCTTACGTAGGGTAAAATGACAGAAACTTTACTTCTAGGTAGTTAGGCGATACTGAAGCCACAAAACCTACCTGAATCAACATAACAGATGCCAGAACGTGAAGAAAATACAAAAAGATACACACGGATCCAGCTCCCAAAAGCCTTGCCGCGGTCCCCTCGCCCTCCACATCGGCCGCCACACGCTCATATTACAGATTTAACCTAGCTATGGCATATTTTTACACTACACACTTTTTCCCCATCCCTGTACGGCCACTAAACGCTTCAATATCCCTCTATAGTACTTCACGGGAGCGAGTCGCGCGCCGGATTTTTTTTTTCTATTCTATACTGCCCATCGATCTATTTGTCATTATTCTGCGTGTACATTTAATAATTTTGTTGATTTGATTTCAGTCACAACGCGATTTCCGATCTAGCTGGAAAATTCGATGGTCGTATACGGGTTGGGTGTATTTTTTTTCCCCCGCTTTTCCTTTGTTTTTTTTCGGTCAGCGGGGCCATAGCGAGCAGCGAGCGGCGAACACGAGGCAGCGGGAAGGGTGGCGAGCGGGAAGAGCTTGTCTGTCCCAGGGCATAACCACACGCGAACCTCCTAACCATTACCGTTGTAGAGAGTTTTGTAATATGGCGATTATGGCTCCATCATCCACCGCAGCACACCATTATCAGCACCACCATTAACACCTCTTCCGCCTGCATCACCACTGCCACTGCCACCACCACTGCCATTGTCACTTCTACTGGTTTCCTCATCTCCATCTCTGCCATTATCACTAACACCGCCGGTATTTACAGTATCCTCCCCCACTGCAACCACCAACACTGTACAACGCAGCCTACACCAGTATCAGGTTCACCACCGCCACTACCACTACTACTACACTGTTACCACCACTACCACTACAACCTCCACTATTATCATTACCACAGCAATGGCAAAACAACAACATCATTGGTATCACCACCACTAAAAAAACACCATTAACACAGCCACTGCCGTCAACACCACCATCATCACCACATATAGCAACACAACAAACAAGAAAATAATAGGATTTGGCGCAAAAATGTAATTTTACTTATCATGTCATGAAAGTCGAAGAATTAATAATAATAATGACTAATAATAATAGTAATAATAATAATAATAATAATAATAATAATAATAATAATAATAATAATAATAGTAATACAAAATAATAATGCAATTCATCAAAGCTGTGTAACGTTTTCTTTCAATCTCTCTCTCTCTCTCTCTCTCTCTCTCTCTCTCTCTCTCTCTCTCTCTCTCTCTCTCTCTCTCTCTCTATCTGTCTATCTATCTATCTATCTATCTAACTATATCATACACGTGGCCTCCAGAGCAGTTTCTCAATTAATTAACAACAAACAACTTAAAACCTCCAAGTAAGAGAAGATGAACGTGGGAACATAAAATCCACCTCCTCATCTGTTTAGAACGCGCGCTTTATATGCCTCATCAAAAAGAGTGAGGTTATTTGAGAGAGAAAAATAATCTCTCTGTCCCTCAATCCTTCCTATGAGTTACCAAGGCTTGCTGTGGAATTTTTCATTGGATCAGGCAGGTTCGCTCCTCCCTCTGTCATAGTTTATACCGAGTAGAGGTGCAGAGGGCAAGCGGTGAAGTATGTGCTTGGATGCCTAAATCGCTGAACGGTAGTGGTGGTGATGATCGATGAAGAGGTGAACTATTTTGATTACGTGAACTGAAGGCCTAAATTATTGCTAATGATGATGCTAGTGAAGATGCTGGTAATGATGAGCTGAGAATATCTAATTATCCATGTTAAATACTTAAACGCAATATTCGAGATGTTTTGTATCTATTAATACCAGATGATAGTTATGTAAAATTAACATACTGAGAGAAAAAAACGAAACTCATAAGTGGAGAGACAATTGTGTTTCGCAGTCTCGATGGCGCTGTCTTAGAGAGAGAGAGAGAGAGAGAGAGAGAGAGAGAGAGAGAGAGAGAGAGAGAGAGAGAGAGAACGCACGTGCGACCGCCTACATTAATGACGTCAGGCACTAGATATGTCTGGAAGCAGGGTTTGATATCAAGCGTGAGGGTGTCAATGAGGTGAAATTCCCACCGCGGTGTCACGAGAGACTTCAAGCTGTCAACATTCTTGCCTCTGACGTCATGAGATGCCCCACGGTCCCTCCCTTTCTCCTACCCCCTTCCCCACCGATGCATGCTCGTACAGTGA